>NW_028327172.1:18277225-18585879 GCF_987537825.1 Furipterus horrens
CCCTTGTTGGGAAGGGAAGTTATCTCTCCTTCCCATAGGTCATTTATCCCAACCCATAGCTGGAGTGACTCCCAAAGGTTTAAAACTCTATCTGGACATGCTAAGTGCTGGGTGGGTGTGGGGGCAGAGCCAGAACACTCACTAGTCTTCTGCCACCCCAAGAAAGAGACAGTTGCAGCCAGCCTTGCTCCAGCCACTGGAGATTCTACCTGACTCATCCTCCCTGCACCATGCCCAGGACCCCAGTGGGAATACAGCATGGCAGCAGAATGTTGCCTTGCCCTCACCAACTCTACCAGGTCACTAGACCAGCAGAGGCCAGCACCAACCTCCCATTGGTAGCAGGGTGAAGGAAGCTGGGCAAGACAAATATATGCCTGGCACATAAGGGTCACTGACAAAATACTTGTTGAATTAATTCACTGACATTATTTTCAAGTATATTTAATAAAACAGTCACAGTATACTAAGTCAAAAGATATAAAAATGTAGCTACTGAATGACCTATATGATACAAATGATATTTGTAAGTATGCAGGATTAAATTTATGCTTGTATATATGTGCTTGACTAGATGCATATGTGTGTATGTACATATACACACACATACATGGTGGGACAAAAGTAGATTTCCACTTGTGAGTACATAAAAGTTTATTCTTTTATCATTATTTATTATTTATTGTATTATTTTCCATATGAACAACTGTAAATCTACTTTTGCCTCACCTTGTGTGTGTGTGTGTGTGTGTGTGTGTATGTATATTTAGAGAGATATATATATAGAGAGAGATAGAGGGAGAGAGAGAACATATGTTTTTCTTACTCTAGATGGTAAATTAATGGGTGACTTTAATTTTTATTTAATTTTTGCATTTTCAATTATCCATAGTGATTATTAGTTTATGACTATGAAAATTAAACACTAAGTAATAAAATGTCATCACTTTTCAGAAGTGTTGACAATTTATCCACTCTAATATTCATAAACTATAAGATATGAACTGTACCTACAACTTTCAGAATTGTTAAAGTCAGTACAAAAAACTAAAAATCACTTTCTTCTGACAGCTAAGACATGGATCTCCCTTTCTTTCCCCAATAACCATAAAGTGTCTGTCACATATTTTATCATAGATACAAGATATGCATAATATAGCATTTTTGCCCCGTGTGTAGCTATTGACTTGCTTTTCTCATTTACTAATAAAAAATAATTGTTTGCTTTCCCAGTGACTACATATGGCACAATTAAGAATTCGTACTAAAGAAAAGGGCTGCTGATTTGATGGTTATAACATGTCTAAGGACTGAGGATGTGGCTACAAAGAAACTCAGGGAATTAGAGGGTAATATCAAGCACACATGGAGCACACATGTGTATAAAGAATAAGACTGGACACATACAACGGTACCCATAAGCCTCGTGTGAAGCTATCCATTAGGTCTTCCTATCAGCCATCTCACATTTTTAGGTGGAAAAAGTCAAGGTAAGGTGAACATCACAGGAAGCATTGATGAGGGAGCCAAGGCACAAAGTCAGTAAATGGTTACCTTAATAATGGTACTAGGAACTTATTTAGAGTTATACTAAGGTCAAGATTTTGCTTTTGCCTTTGGCTTAGCTGTCAGCTGGCAAGTCCTTTTTTCTCTTTTTCCCTACCAGTGTGCATTTCCCATTTTTATTTTAAAACATATTTTCATAAATCATTGCTTATATTACATGAAGAAGTACACCAATTTGATTTTTGTTCACTTTTTTAGTAAATTATCCAATGCTTGCATGTCAGAGGAAAACAGCCCACTGTGCATTATATTGAATTTAATGTCAATCACATGGAGTAATGCTCAGTGTAATTTTCATTTCAACTCAATTTTACTCTTACTCCTATTGGATTTAAATATCATTTACCTAGTAGGTCCTTTTCTTTTGATGAAATTGAGGCTCTATTAAGCATAGGGTGGTGACACTTTTGAATAAGACTTAAAGGAATTAGGAATTTATTAAAGTCAAGCAAAATTGGACAGGAATTGCATATAAATCCATCTCTCATGTTTTAAGCACTGCGTGTACATTTCATATTTATTTAGTTTAAATTCTAACTGTCTAGATTTCTATAATTTAATTAACCTCTCCTTACCCTGCACTTCTACATCTCCTTGTATGAAACTCTTTGATAACGTTGACCACATCTGATGTCAGAAGTCACATTGATGGACTTTCTATGTGCCAATCCCTGTGCTGGGATCTCCATTTACTCATTGGATTCCAGCAGCAAAACTTTGAGGTTGGTGCTAATCATCTCCAGGTAATACTAAATCTCAGAGAAGTTAGGGAAGTTGTTATAATTCACAGTCCAATATAGAGCAAAGCTGATATCCAAACCGGGCTATCAAAATCCAAAATTCAACTTTGAGCCTCTAAGTATCTATTCCAAGCTTTCTCATTACACTGTACACTACTTAAACTCAACAATATTATTCTGCTTCTTACTGAACTATGTATTTTCTTAGTAAATGGTAAACTATAATGTTGTATTTTAAAAATAAAACAGACTGCACATTATCTCTGTTAATATGTATTGCCATAATACATAGATATAAATAATATCCCAGTTTGGTAATTAAAAAAATAAAATAAAAACTATGTTGGCCCCCAAAGTGATTTTCAGAAGTAGAAAAATCATTCTATTTTTAGGATTAAATGTGTCATAAATAATGAAACAAAAACTAAAAAACTACAAACATCTAACCTAAAACCACTTCTCATTTCTTAAGCAGAAATCTGACCCACAACAAAGGATTTTGCTTCTTAGGCTGTTGTCTTCTTTCTCAAATAAAATAACAATATTTTAGAGGAAATCAACTAAAACAAGTCCAGATATTTTTGTTTGCTTTTTAACACACTCTATATACAAAAGAGAAGTCAAAACCTCAATGACAGTTCTGAACAAAAGCTCTTTACTGAGGCAAACTCCATTCAATTATACTTATATAAATAGAATTTTACCTTCCATAAGGTTAGAAGATCCAGAATATAATACTTGTATCCTTTGGTTATAATCCTTTCAAAATATTTTTAATTTACTGTATTTATTCCCCAAAATGTTTTTTAATGGAAAAATCAAGCCAAAGTTAAAAAGAACTTTAAATTGAGGCAAAATTGCTTTCATCTTAATTGTGTGCAAAACTTCTTTAAAACAATAAATATACTTTATATACCTTTTCATTAAAAAAATAAAATTCAGTACCATCGTGTTTCTAAAACTACTAATATATTCTCCAGCAAATTAAAAACCATATATTCTAATTTCCATGTTCTCATTTAGAATTGTTCATTAATTTTACATGGTTTATATAGGCACACATGACTGATAAAAGAGATATAATTGAACCTCAAATGAGCCATTTAAATGTAAGCTATTTCTTCATTTAATCTGACATTAAATCTGTAAATAAAAGTGAAACCAACTCCAGCTGATATTAATTTAATAACCTAGTGACAGTCTGGGGAAAAAAATGGCCGGGCATTGGCTTTTGACTGAGATAAATTTTAAAGTTCAGTTTTTCTCTCTACTTAGCTTTGCAGTTACCCTCGAGGCATTAATCTATTGAAAAGGATAATATATCATCTTTCAGAGGAAACATGTCATAAATATTTTGATAAAGTATTTGTAATCCTCAAAAACAGATGGCTGTTCCATAAAGATTGTCAGCTGAGGAGGCTTTGCTGACAGAATAGTATAAAACAACAACAGCAGGCTTTTGCACTGTGAAAATCAAATGCATTCTTCTATTAATCAGTCACAGCTGGCTGATTCTTCTGACAGCTGGAACATGCATGACCTAATTTGCACCCTTTGCTCTATTTCTGACTAATAAACCCTAAATGAAGCAAAATAGGCTCTTTGGGGGTAAGGGGTATAATAGTAGATTAAATTGCCAAGGGGAAAAACATAAAGCATGTTGATTTAACATTATAAACATAGGAAAAAGGAGATATTGCTAAGTACCTGAGACAAAAACATCCTCCAGGAAATTGTTATATCAGGAAAAAGGAGTGACTGCATAGATAATGATAATACAATAAGGAGAATGTTCATTTTTCCCTATGGCTTCCACCTGGCAAACGGCATTCCATTACGCCCTAATTGATGCTTGGGTCTTATTTTCTTTACAGAGATCAGGTTATATTTGGGGGGAAGGTGCATTGCTTTGCATTACTAAAAGTCAAGTTGTGATTCTGTAATTGTGTTTTTGAGTTTCTTTGTACCAATCACTGTGCTGGTTTCTTTACCCAGTATAATTTTTATATAACACTAATGTTATTTAGTAGTTGTACATTTTTACTACAGAGAAGATGTGGAGAAGGTATCTTTCCTAACCAATTTCCCTAAAACTCAAATGATCCAAACCATAGAAGAAAGAAGGCGTGTGACTCAGTGTGAGGCAATGGATAGGTGTAAGTCAAACACTAGTCTATTACCATGTGTTTAATTCCTTCCAGTATTTATAATTATATGAATTTTTCTTTCCATTTATTGTTTACTCTGATTTCTGTCTCCCCTCCAATGGAATGTAAAATCAATGAAAGCAAGAGTCTGATTTTGAACTGATCATCTCTAATTGCATCAATATAAAAAACAGTGCCTGTTTTGCCATGTGTCCTTCATAAATATATGTCAAAATAAAACCTATAAATATCACCCACTGTACCCATGAGGCTGTATTCACAACAAAAATTTTGTGCTCTGGGTTAATTTACCATTTTATTTAAAAAAAACATTCATTTATTAAACATACATTCTATATCATACGCAAGGCATTATTTTAGGTACTTCAAAATGAATATGGATAGATGTCTACAAGTGTTCACAAACAGGTGGGAAATAAAAATAAAAATTAAAAAATCATTGAAGTTACATCAGTTGCATTTTTAAATAAGAAGGCCAAATTTTATGCAAAAAGTACATTATAATATTTTTGACCAGAAAGCAATAGAGATTTGCTAATCTGTCTTCATTTTACAGACAAGAAATTCAAAGACTCAAGGCTAAAATAATGCTCTAAAACTTGTTAGCTTGTTAAAGGAGATCTAATTTTTAGACCACTACTCTTATAAAAGTTCATTCATTCAGTCAGTCATTTCTTAATTCTATTTCTGGTAACTATACTATACAAACTCTGTAGTAGGTGAAGGATGGGAGACATAAGGCAAACTAATAGAAATATTCTTTTGATATTATAAGTAACAAAAATGTTACAGGAAAAATAGGTCATTTAAGTCTTTATCCAACCTTCAACAATTATAATCCCTGATACTACACATATATTTTGTGAATTTGAATAAAAGATTGTCCTGGCACATGACTTGAAAAAGTTGCTTAAAATGATTAAACTAATGAATGAATGAACATATTATAAAGATGCTCACATTTTAATTCTCTTTAGATTCTGTAGAGATTCTGAAAAATATATAGATAGGTACACATTATCTCTTCATAAATCAATCTGCATATCCAATATAGCATGTGCTCATCATGGAATCTGACCTGAAGTTATTTTCAATAAATTCTAAAAAGACAATTTTTAGGAAATGTAAATTAAGAGTCTACCATAACTCAGACATCATGCAGTTATGAAAAAGTCCAAATATTAATGTGAGCTTTCTCATCCTTGAAGTTTTATAACTATATCTGAGTAATTATACTAAACTGGGAAGGCCCCTGGTTCCCAGATCAAATTGCTATCTCTCAAACAGCTGCAGGCGCAGGAGAGGGGGGTGGGGAACATGAAAACCAAGGCTATCAATATGGGCAGTGTCCCCCCCCAAAAAATAAGCCTAGGACCCTCTGTGCTATCTCCCGCTGCCTTGTAGCCCTGGCCAGAGGGATGAGGCTCCTTAAAAATTTCCCCAGAGAACTTGCTTGCAGCATTTCTTTCCACCCCAGGTAACTTCTAGCAATTCAGTTTGCATCTGAATACTCCCTGCTGGCAGAGAAGGAAAACTCTGACTCCAAAAAACCTCCGCTGCCTTGCGGCATACCTCTTCAGGGGAAAGGCTAAGGGAGTAAACCCCGACAGAAAATCCGGAGCCGGAGTCCCTAAGGCGGTTTGACGTTGTAGTCAACACCGGCAACTCCTGCGGCGCACCTGAAGCCAAGCTGTATCGACTCCGTCTTTCCCTTGGACCCTTCAGCTGCGAAGAGAGGGGGGGTCTGCTGCATGGGCAACAGCAGACCCTCCATATTACCCTGCCCAGGCTCTGTAGCTTCAGCGTCATCGCAAGATGTCGATTCAACACGGGAGGAGACAGATACTACCATGTCACTCCCGAGTCGGACTGCACAGCCATTCTCGGCGGTGCAGATGGACTCTTAAGAAGCTACACCATCGTCTCTCGAGACGGATGGCTGCCGACGACGATATACTAAACTAATAAATATATCTGAGTAATTATACTAAAGTGTGGTAAGTTGTATCCCCTTCCTTCATGTCACATTAATATGCTCAGCTGTCTGTTGTATGCCTCCTCTTGAATTTACCATAACTATCTTAAGAAAGAGTGAGCAAAACTCATCTCATCATTACTTTCAAAATGTGTCATATTTCTTAAGGCAATTTCTATCAACAGTACAATTACCAAACCTATCACTTAAGTCTTCATCATCAATCATATGTAATTAATCTGAAGATTCTTTATTTTCTCCTTGTTCCCTTTCTGAAATCACCCACTTCTGTCTATTCCTTCTATCATTCACTTAGTTGAGGTCACATTCATTTTTCGCCAAAATTAAACTAGAGTATCCTTAGTTTTCCTTCCCTTCATCACCTAGGGGACATTCCAGACAACCGTATACCAGCCTGGTGGAAGCCTTGTAATTGTAAGAATCGGCTTCCTGTCATGAAAGTACAAAATAATAGAAATCACCACCACTTAAGAGAACAGTTCTTGAGGTGTGCAAATAACTAAATAAAAATGGATTGAGACAAGATTATAAATACCCTAAAGGTATTAAGCAATTTATTGTTTTATTGTGTAAGAGATTAGCTCAAAAATAGAGAAAGAAACAAATGTGGGAGTTGTCATTTCTATTCTCCTTAACCTTACCCATAGCAATCTATTCTCATTCAATGTTTGGTGTGTAATTAATGAATATGTGCTTATTTCATTGCCAGTGTCGTAATTTGTTTGAGATTTTTTATTTATTTGTAAGTGAACTTAATACAGTTTAATGAATGGATTCTGTACTTAAGTAGACTGAAGTTCCATAAGACCTGGAAATACTCTTTCTTTTTTTTTTTTTTAATTCCTATTCTGTTCCTTCCCTCCCCGAGGACTAGGAGGGGATGGTCCATTTTCACCTGAGAATCCATAAATAAATGTTGGGGATTGAGTAGTGCCAGGCATAAATAAAGTTAAAAAAAATCACACATTGCAATTCTAAATTAAGTTGTCACTTAACATAATCATAGAATGCTTTCAGAAAAACTAAGGCTAAATAAGAATATACTCTTTAGCATGGTAATTTTTTCCGGCTTGTTACCATATTTCAACTGTTCCTTACATACTTGCTTTTATAAAATCTCATTTTGCAATATAAATCTTTCCCAAATATACCTGGATATTTCCATAGTAGCATGGAAAACCGATTTCTGATCAATATTTTAACATTCTTCTTCCTTTATGACTCTAACTGTTACAGTGCACATGACAAAATGTTAGACAACTCTGAAAACTTCATTTCTAAAATTTTGCTAATATTATAGTTTGTTAAAAACACCTTACACTTAATTTGATGGTCTATTTTCAATTATTACATTGCCTTCTTGTAAGCATAACTTAATATTAACCTGATCTTTGTCTCTCTTGAGGTTTCAAATAGGATAACCGATATTCAGATGATATCTATCCAATTTTCTTCTTACAAAATGGACACAATTTGGCTTTTTTACCCTCTGAAGACACTGCAGATTGCTTACTGTAGGTTCCCTGTAGTGATGTATTTTTGAAGCCTATCCCTTGGGAAGAGATAATGTAGACCTGAGTTCTTATTTATAGTTTTCATATGAGTCAATGTCTTCATTTTCAAATGAGTGTGTTGAAAAAAATAAAATTATAAAGAGCTCTTTATCCTCACACAATTTGGAATGTATACAATGAATAACAGATACAAGTAACAAGCACATAATTTAAAAAAACAATATAGATATTTTGAGGGTGTATTTTTGTGTAACAAGTCTAAGGCTATATTTTCAATTATATATAATGAATGCAGCATACTCAAAATATTTTTCAAGTAGTGTTATTTTTTGAATTTAGGAAAAGAAAACACAACAAAACTAGTACCTATAAGTGCTCTTCAAGTATACCCTGCAGGCTTTGCTCACATAAGGTCAAAAGAGTGATTGAAAGGAATTGATTTAGTGAGAATAAATGGAAATGAACAAGAAGGTTAGAATCATAACATGAAAGTAATTACTTTTATGACATCAAATGCAAGCCTCTGAGATAGTTTGATCCTCAAATTCCATGTATTACTGGTATAAGACATTGATCAGAAAATGAAAACCTTCAACAAATAGAAACTAAATATTAATCTTTCTCCATCCTTATAACTGTCTTTGTGTTCATAAAGTATTTCTTCGCATATGAAAGATTAAATGATTCAAGTCAGGGGGTTAAAACTAGGAACTGTATATATGCAGTGGTTGTTTGGGTAATTAACTCATGGATGTTATTGGCAAGGTTAGTAAATTTAGAATGGAAAGGATTCCAGTGTATGACATTAACAAAGAGTTTCACATTGCTTACATTAAGAGAGTTGACCTCCTGTTATAGAAGGGGCATGTCAAGTGATTTGTCATTCATGACTTCAATCCCCAGTTTAACTTTGGAATCAAATCTTCCCCCAGGTTCCTTGACAAAACTCCCATTTGCCCCGTGTTAAATACTTATATCACTATCTGCAAAATCTGACTGATTTCTTGATGTTTTTATTCAATTTTCATTTTATGTATCCCTATAATTAATCAGTTACTTCAGGTGATTCCCAAAGAGAAGTCCTGGTGTTGAATATTTATACAAAATAATTAGCTTTATAGATTTCAGTTCTGCTGCTAGAGGCATGAAAACTATAACTTAATCTACAGTACAATGCTATATCACTGCAGCATTGTACATAAATGTTCCCAGTGAACACAGTTCTGTTAAATAATAAGAAATATAATCTGTTGTGCAATGTATAAAATTTTTAGAAAATGAACCATGGCATATATACAAGAAAACAGAATATCTGTACTTCAAAATATCTCACTAGAAGAAGGAACTCCTGCCTTTCAAGACAGCATGGATAGAATTGGAGAGTATTATGTTTAGAGAAATAATCCAGGCAACAAAAGAAAAATACCATATGCTCTCACCTATAATAGAAACCTAATGAAGAAAACAAACAAATGAGCAAAACAGAACCAGAGGCATGGAAATAAGGAAAAAGACCGATAGTGACCAGAACAGACGAGGAAGGGGGAGAAGGTGAGGAAGAAGGGGAAGGGTCTAGTCAAGGAGCTAGTACAAATGACCCATGGACATGGACAACGGGGTGGGGACTGACTGTGGAGGGGGGGCATTCGAGAGCAATATTGGAAAAATTTAGACAACTATAATAGAACACCAATAGAAATAAATAAATTTTAAAAATAAAGCAAGAATCCCACTAGATAATGAATCAGATGACCTATATTTCAGTCCTGGCTCCTCTAATCATCAGCTACAAGACCTTTAATAAATAACATAATGGAAGTATATTCATTACTGATAATTTCTTGATATGCAAATTTCATGAGATAACCAGACCAACAACAGAGAAACAAATAAAGAAGTTCAGTACAGTTTAGTTCTCTTTTTGACTGTATATAGAGGATTGGGAGAAAGTAAATTTACAGTTGTTCATATAGAAAATAATACAATAATAAATAAGAATAAACTCTGTGTCCCACATATTCACAACTGAAAATCCACCATTTTTTCCCACCCTATATGTAATTCATATTCTCTGTTAACTCTAGCTTGGTTCCTTGCAAGTAGAAAAGTAGCCTTGAGTTTAAAGTTGTATTTCATTGTCTTCAATTTGTTTGCTAACTGCTCCTCTTTGATCTTGCTGTTTACTTGGGATATTCACAGCATGGTGTGACATAAAACAGTTTCCTTTTTTTTTTTTTAATTCATTTGGGTTCTAGACCAATTTTGTTCAGATGAATTCATTTAGACACCCAGAGAAGTGACTGGGAGATCAATAAGTTTGACATATCTAACATTATATCTATATCCATATCTTTATACTCAGAGTCTATAGCTTTATCATCTGCATCTACCTATACTCATAGCTAAAACCATATTATCTAGCTCTCTGAAACAATGTTTAAACTGAAGATGATGACAAAAATAATACTGTATCTTAGAAAGATTATGGGGTGAGAGAGCAGAAATGAAAGTCTTGTGATACCTACAGCCATATTCATTTCAGGAGAGACTGTATCAATTTACATGGCCATCAAAGGCTTATAAATGTGTCTTATTGTATTCTCGTTGGCAATGAGTCTTTGCTTTAATTAAAATCTTTGTCATTTTGGCAGGTTAAAATAATAATACTTTAATTATATTAGGTTAATGCAAACTGAGTTATTATTCAGTTTATTCAGACTTTGGCAATGCACTTATGAGAGAAAAGGTAAAATGATTTCTGAGGTGCACTAATATTAATGTTATTACCTAAAAGTAAGAGGAGACCTCAAACTATTTTAACAGGATTAAAATGGGATTTGAGTAACTATAAGGGATTTAATAGAACAGACATGACAAACTCAGACTAACAGAAGTCAAAAATCCTGATATACAGGATTAGGCAAAGTGGGTTTATAATTTGGAAAATAATATAATAATTAAAAAATAAAAATATAAGAATAAATTCTGTGCTTCTTGTATTCACAATTGTAAACTTGCTTTTACCCTCACCCTGTATAAGCCTGAAAACTAAATTATACTTGAAAATAAACAATACAAATCCCAAGGAAAATCATTGTATACCACCCTAAGTGACTCATCAGAATGGGTAGACCCTACCATTGAATATAAATTTCAGTTTATGCATGAAGAAAGAAGATAAAATTAGAAGATATACTTTTCTGGTGTTATAGCACTAAAAAGGCTGAAATATGTTAGTAACTTACTCCTATTTCACCTCTGACTAGTTATTTCTCTTACCTGAAGTTGGAAGGTGAGTGGACTTCCTCCCTGAATGTTTTAAATTGGCACAAAGTTTATCTCTGTTACTATGTTTGTTTGTTTGTTTCCTGTGTTTCTGTCTTAAGCTGTTTGGGCTGCTTTATGAGAATATTACAGACTGGGTGGCTTATAAACAATAGAAATTTATTTCTTACTGTTCTACAGGCTGAAAAATACAAGATCAAGTCACCAGCATGGTGCCTGATGAAGGTCCACCTCTGTTTCTTAGATGGCTATTTTTCACTGTGGCCTTGCATGGCAGAAGGGATGGAGCTCCCTGGGGTCTCTTTAATAAAGGCAATCATCTCTTTTACAAAGGCTCCACTCTCATGACCCACTTCCCAAAGCCCTGACCTCCAAATTCCATCACATTGGGCATTAGGATTGATCATGTGACTATTAGAGAGACACGAATACAGTGTATTGCCATTTCTTTGGGTGGAAAAAAATCCCCATTAATTTCAGTTTTATCAGTACTCCTACTAAGCTGTGCCCAACTCTTGCCAGTTTTAGAGTTATTTTTGCATTTCTTTTAAAGATGCCTTTGTATTTTTGTGCTCTGCTTTACTCTTCTCTTAATTTTCAGACAGTGATATGCTTTCTAAGTTACTTCAAGGATAGGGTTTCCCAATATAGTCCTAAAGTATAGAAAACACCTCATTGATTTGGCTGAGAATAAATAAAATTCTGTATGTGGTTCCCTAACCTGGTTCTCAAACCTGGGAACAAATTTGTACCATTGGTGATTTTGTATGTAATATCTTAGGCTATTTGATGTGCACCTAAATGTCCTCTTGAATGACAATCTCGAAGATGCTAGCAAAAAAATTGACTACTACCAAGCCTGAAGTTAGATTAGCTATAACTTATATGCACATACCTTTGGGTGCTGAATCACTTATTTTAGGGGTGCTTTGCATTTTGGAATTTTAATCAAGGCATTCTTAATTTATGTCAAGATATGGACTATCTAATCATTGCTATTTGGCACAAAATATGAAGCTCTGTGCCAAGATAGGAGGAATTGGTTCTCGTCCCCTGGCAGATTTAGTATAATCTGCTTAGTGCTGCAGTTTAAATAAAGAAGGGTGATGTTTTCCACTGAAGGCTGAAATCGGGATGGGGACGGAGCAGAGAAAGGCTTAGATTATTCAGTTTGAATGGGCTACCTGACCGAGATGGCTTGGTTTGTAAAGAAGACAGAGCATCTGAATTTTATTGCATGCCCAATGAATACACTGTGGCTTTCAAACTTATAAAGCGATATTATTGTAATAAGGTGCAGAGCAGGGATCCCCTGAAAAGAGCTGAACATATTCTACACAACCTTGATTTGGGGGAAGGGAAAGTGGATAATATGGTGTTTAGGATACTCTGCATAACAATGGCAAGTCAATAGCCATGCATTTCTTGAAGGGTAGAGAACTGCTGCCCAGGGTGAAAGGCGTGCAGGATTTAAGAGCACACAGTGAGTGACTTGTGCCTACCCTGGTTGTCCCTGTGTCACTGGAAACTCCTGCCCTAACTAAAGATTGCAGTCAAAAGAAGGTAAAAGATACAGGGGGAGTAGCAAAAATGGCAGACGTAAACACACCTTAGGAGGGGCCAGATATGAGGTCACATAGGAATTTCTGGCAGAGCATTTAAAATGAGGGTGGGCTGAAATAGAGGAGGGCCTGCCATGAGTTCTGGTGTGTAAGGGGAAAGTCATGTGGTTTGGAGTAAGAGCATGCCACAGGTCTGGAGTAAGAAAGAGGGGGCCTGCTGGGAAGCTTGCCTAGAGAAGACAGTAGCAGAGCTGATGGAGGTGTCACCTGCCAAACTAAGCAAAGATTCGTGAGGGATACTTGGAGCTGAACTGTGACCAGAAATGCTGAGCTGCAGACTCCTTTGACTGGAGTATTCTGAAACCAGCCTGGTTTAGCAAAGGGAGGCAAGATTATGTGTTCTGGGGTATTTTAAATGGAGTGGGACTTAACGACTTAATGGCAGAAATCAGCCATTATCCTAAATCTGTATAACCTTTAAATAAACAACCCCTTTCCTTTTTCACCAAACTATTGCAGTGGGAGTCACTCTTCTTGGTGGCGGGCAGTCAAACCATACAACTGTTCTAGAAGAGCATTGTAGGGGGTTCTGTAACATTATCATGAGTTTGCAAATGTGAAAACTATGTTTCAGACAAGTATCTTGCCTACAGATATGATGGAATTTTCAATTCTAAATAATTATCTCTCCAGTACCACATCATACCCATATTGAGTAATGAGACAGAATACAAGAGGCCAATTTTCTCCCTTATGCTGTACTTCACATCCCTGTCACTGCATTTTACACTGAGAGGTCATGTTTTAGGAGAAAATAAAAATAAAACACATTAACATTCCCCAAGGAAACATTTAAACCACTTTAGTATCATTAGCATTTGCAAGAAGAGCAATCCAAACGATGAACTGTCAATTGGGTACCACAATAAAAAAAAAAAAAAAAAAAAAAAAAAAAAAAAACAATGTTGCATTGGGTTCTAGTAGATTAAAAAATGAGAATTTTAAATAACTATTTCTTACAATGAATGAAAAAACAGCTTGCAATAAATGTATTCCAATCTATAATGACTAGCAGAATTATATATATAGTAAATAGAAATGATTTAGCAATTGGTACTACAAACATTAGTTCTTGTGATAATTTAAGTAATAGGCCAGCCTCTCCCAACTGATTAGAACCCAACATCTAGGCTCATCCAATTGGATTGGAATTTGAGCACAAAGATTAGAAAACACAAACAACCATAATGAGCAAAAGTATTTCATAGACTAACAGTCACTGTATATTCCTTTGAAAGAAACAGGAGACTTGAGTTTAAACATTTGTGGGAGGTAATAATGTAACAGGGGTGGGTGATCCCCAAAGTCCCCATAGCTCATGCTTTGGGAAGGAGACAATGCAGCTTTTAAGATACTTTGCATATCAATGACCAGGAGATAGCTGAACCTTTCCTGAAGGGAAGCTGTGCTGGGTACACTTAAGATACTTTTCATATCAATGAAGTATGGTGCTTCATGGCAGCATTAAAACTGGGGGAATCATGAGGAAGGGGAATTGCCATTTGAAACAATCTAGGGGGCCGTGTTTTTTGAAAGGATTACACCATCTGCCCTGAGAAGGAGCATGATGGAGCAGCAGGTTGTAGCAGATTTGAGAAGTAGCTATGCAGTTTGGAGTCAGGATCCAGCCATGTGGCCTGGGCTAGTATGAAGGCAGACATGTTGTTGCTTCAATTGTGCCTGCTCTAGCTGATGTCGAAGCCACCAAGGACTCTGCCTTGCAGATGCAGACGCTATGTGGACTCTTGGAACTCAGGACATATGGAGAGGACACTATCTTAGGACTTATGCCTTTCCAGGACTTCACCATGATCCAGTGTAATATGACACATGTTCTCCTGGACTATTATATGGAGGCTGAAGACAATGTACCCCAGATCCTGGAGGAGAGAGCTGAGAGATAAGGAATAGGGAACTATTGGGCTTGGTTTTGGTTTATAGACTTTTGGGGAGCAAGGGAAGTGCTGGGTCTTATGGGAGAGCAGGGCTCTGAGCTGAAGTGTTCACAGTCTCCCCCCTCTACCCAGGTTGGAATACTGTAAATAAAGACCCATTTTCCTCAACACTAATTGTTGGGTCTTACACGAAGTTACCATGTGAACGAGCCCCACTTTGCTCAATAAAGACCATAAAATTTATCTTAAGACATTTAACACTTACTCAAGCATTAACTTAATTCTGAGCCTTGATTGCTTTATCTGTAAATGAGGATAATAAGACCTATCTTAAGAAAACTATTTTTCAGCTTATATCAAATTATATAAATCAAGTGAATGACACAAAGTTTTACATTAAGGTAAAAATAATTAGTGTATGTCAAATTCCTTTTTGAAAACAGAAGATATGCCTTCTTTTCAAGTACCTAAAGAATAATCCTCAAACTCATTTTTATTTGAGCTTTAAAGATAACTTTAATGATTTCAGGACTGATGAAACTGTATAGAAAATAATGTAATAACGCTAGAGGTTAATACAAAATATAATAACAGTAACAACATACTGTCACCAAGAGATAAACAAAACTGTGTTTTAAACTCCCCAAATAAAACCTTAAACAACTATTATATCATAAAGGAAATCCAAAATAAACTGAAATAAGGATAATGAAGAAAACTAGATGTTAAATTAGATTACACTTTTTAAAAGAAATAGAAAATTGCATATTCTTATATTATTAAAAATGAATACCTGTTCAAGATGTTAGAAATTTAAAAAATCTTTCAAAAGTAGAATCTGGTTTTAATAAATAAAAAGCTAAAATGTAATGAATAGAGAAACAAAAAATAATAAAACTGATAAATACAAATGCTTGTTTAACATACAGTAAAACAATATAACTAAATAATTATATAACATGACATTAAAAAAAAAAACAAAAAAAACAAAGAAACACTGGCCTTGACCGGGTGCTTCATCTGGTCAGAGCATCATTCTGTGTACACCAAAAGGTTGTGGGCTCCATCACTGGTAAGGGCACATACCTAGGTTGAGGGTTCAACCTCCAGTCAAGAGGATATGGGAGACAACTGATTGATGTTTCTCCCTTATACTGATCTCTCTCTCTCTCCCCCTCTCTCTCTCTTTCTCTCTCTCTTCCTCTTTCCTTTCCTCTCTCTCTAAAATCAATAAAAACCATACCCTCAGGTGAAGATTAAAAAGATAAAGGAAATTTTAAAATAGGTGGAACAAATATACATACTCCTTAAAAATAATGGACAACTCAACCACAGACAGAAAAAGAGATTTAGATGAATCTCAATGCAATAACTTATCACTATGGAAAAATAAAGCAATTAAATGAATCTCCATATGAGATATAAAATTTTAATAAAGCAATTGTTAAAAACAGAAAATGTTATCAATAATATATTTCACAGGAGATATAAAGTGTTAAGTAAATTATAAACTTCAAAGACATTTATTTTGTTTCAAAGAAAAGGAAACAAAAGTTTACAATTATTTTATTCTAATATTACTTCAGTATGGAAATCCAATCATTAATATGCATTCTTACATACATATAGCTAGTGATGCACACATTACACATATTTCAGTTTTCATATCCCCAACTAGAGAATGGCTATATCATATAGAACAATAATATATAAAAACCCAAGCACAATAAAACATTATTCTTACTCAATAAAAATTCATTTCTTCCTCTTATAAAAGTATTTCGCAAACACTAAGGGTGTATTAGCAGATTATAGGATGTTCTTCCTTGTGTAGTCATTCAGAAATATAAGATATTGGTGGATTTGTCATTTGCTTCTAAGGTCAGCTACCTAGAAGTGAAAGAGGTCATAGTGCAGCAAATGTGGAAAGTTTTTCTATAGTTCAGGCCTAGAAAAGTCCCCAATCAATTCCATTCACATTTTGTTGATTAAAATGCAATCATATCATATGCTGTAGCTGCAAGGGAGCCTAGGAAATGTAGTTTCTCCGAGGTCAGACATTTTCCAGCACTAATTTAATGCCTAAGTAAATAAATCATACTTTTCTGGAGAAAAGTTAGCTTATTTCTAAGGGTATTTGTATGGATTAAATGAATTAATATCTGTCAAACGCTCAAATAGTGTCTGGTTGATAAATATTTTTAAATAAATTTAAGTGATTTTATTGCCCATTCTACTTATTCCCACTCCTACTCGACTTCACAGTCATATTACTTACATCCCTTATGTTTCAATTAGAAGATGTCAAGTGGTAAGACAAAGACCTCAATTCCAGTGGTTTTAACAATAAGAAAGTACTATGATGTGATTTAAATAATGCCCTCAATTGTGGTAATTACAAAATGGTTAAATTCAACACCTCAGGGACATCAACAAATGTGCAGTTTCTTGTAGTTTTTATTTTCACAATTAAGCATGTATTAAGATTTTGTCCCTATGGATTTCTCCCTTCATAAACAGAAAATGGTCTAGGTATCCCAAGAGAGAAGAATATTCAGAAAAAGATTAGAGACAAGGATGCATCTTTCTGTATCTTTTATCAATGGAGAAACATGAACTGGAAACCCTCAGGAAATTTTCTTAGACCTATTTGCAAGAACTAGTTCATATTTCTGCTACTACATTAACTACTGGCAGACTACTTAACTGATCAGAAGTTAACACTTAGTTTAAGAATAGGGTCATTTTTTTCTTCAACTAAAGGATGGAGAGAGGGGAATACCCCCCCCCAAAGTTGGTTATCATAGGAGAAAAAAGAGAGTAAAGCTCTTCAGTACTCAACTGACAAGGTCTACTACAACTTACTATCCAGACTGACATAAAGTTATATTACTATGTTTTATTTTTATTCTATTCCCTCTACTTTGATAAGATATACATGTTACTGGTGGGTGCATTTTCCAAATGGACAGCCACCAACATGTAACATAAACAAGACACAAATGTTTAAGTTAATAATGTTTTTTAGGTTATTTGTTACTGTGGCAAATAGAGCCTAATATGAACCCCAAATCATTTCCCACTTAGAACTCATGTGCCTGTATTGTCTCTTCCTTTTGGTGCAGGGTAGGTCTAGTCATGCTTCTAAAGGCAAAAAAAAGATGGGATGCCACTCCTGTGTTTATGTTACATTACATAAGATCTGCCTTAGTAGACAAGGACAAGAGATTTAGTGTAAGCAGACATGATGGAGAACCCTATATGCACAGGACTTCAGGTAGATTCTAAGATCTGACAGCAGTTTCCAGCCAGCACCCAGCAAATTTGAGGCCCTCAGGCATTCAACCACAAGAGAATGAATTCTGCTAACAGTTTGAGCTTGGCACTAGATCCCTTCCCAGTTGAGCCCCCAGATGAAAATGCAGCCAGCTGCCACCTTGATTGCGTGCATATGAGACCATGCGCCAAGGGCTCAGGCAGGCCCCGCCCAAACTCCTACCCACACCAATGTATGCTGTCTTTGCACTGTGTTTGGAGTAATCTTTTAAGGCAATGGGAAAATTAAGTTGTCACAGAAAATTTCTATCAATATCAGCCAAAAAAAAAAAAATCACAGATTCTGCCTTCTTCAACAGACAACCAGAAATGATCCCTCCTACTCTTTATTTCCCTAGCTTTTCATAGCATAATAGGGACTTAACACTTTTTATTTAGACCTCTTAATTTGTTATGTGCATTCATTCCATTTCTATCTTTTGCATTTTCACTAGCTAGGAAAATAATTTTCATTTTTATTTGTCCAGTCCTAACATATTACTTAAAAATAAAATGTTTTCAAATTAAATGCTTCAGACATTTTAAAAAATCTAATAAATATTTTTAAATCATAATTTTGTATATGCATCTATATTAAATAAACAAATTAAAAATAAATTCTTTTAAAAAAGATAACCTGTAATTCCTTTTTATCATTTTAAACTGATCCCCTTTCAGGTTAAATTTTTGGGATTGCTTTGTAAATAAAATGAGATTACTTATTTTAAGCTCTTATTGCAATTGAGGAAATGATTAGTTATAGAACTTCTTTAAGGGGATTTTTTATTGATCTGTGAGTCTCTCCCACTTGGTTATAATTTCTCATATTTGTATTTCCCTGTTACTATATTTTTCACATTGTACACACCACTATTATTGATTTATATGCTGCATAATTGGGGAATAGTAGGTCAGTCAAGAAAAGGGTAGAAATATACAATCATGGAATATTTGTAGGTACTGGCATAAGTAATTGGTTACCAGAATTACTAAGTCATGAAATTCACTTGAGAGTAAACATTTGCCAAGGCACAGAAGCCCTTAAAGATATGTTAACTGATGTCAGAATTTTGAGTTTGCATCAATTAAGAAAAATATTTTTAAAATTTGGCTAGAAGCATAGAAGGAGCTTACAAATATTTTGTGAAATACAGAGAGCATAATATATATGATATGCTTCATATAGTTAAGCATTTATTTATCAATCATTAATCTCTCCTCATTAGAAAGTACCATGAGGGTAGGAAATTTCACTTAATCACTGATGTGTATAATAGGAACTTAAAATAGCACTATTAATACTTAATAAATTTTAATTGAATAGATGAATAATTTTATATTACCTTAGCAATGAACAACAGACATAGTAAAGTGAACTATACCAGACAGATCTTCTAGAAAAAATAACATAATGTAATTCTGACCCTCTTATCCTTCACTCTTTTTATATACAGGGATATATATTATAGTCTCTCTGGAAGAAAGTCCAGTCATTGTTAATATAGCAAAAACAGTTTCCACAACATCAGTGTAACCTGGCAGCCAAGAAGAGTGGACTGGAATGTGCCTGCATGAAGAATAATGACTTCACTTTACTAGTCAGTGGGGGCATTAGGCCATTGAATGAGCATGTGTACTGTGTAGCCATCACATTCAAAATGACTGAGCAAGTAGTGTGATGAATCGGCATCACGTTTTGTAATAGGCTTGAACATTTCTCTGAGGAAACTATTCAGATGATTCAGAAGGCCACAGCTATGGGCAACTGGTAATTGGCAGCTTCATCGGACAACATGCCCACTCATGCATTACGTCCTGTGCAGTTTTTTGGCAAAACATCAAATCACCCAGGTGACTCAACCTCTCTAAAGCTCGAATTTGGCACCCTGTGACTTCTGGCTTTTCCCTTAACTAAAGTCACCTTTGAAAGGGAAGAGATTTCAGACCATTGATATGATTCAGGAAAATATGATGGGGCAGCTGATGGTGATTGGGAGAACTATGTGAGGTCCCAAGGTGCCTACTTTGAAGGGGATTGAAATGCCATTGTTCTATGTACAATGTTTCTTGTATCTTCTCCAATAAATGTCTTTATTTTTTAAATATTTCATGGCTGGATACCTTTTGGCCAGACTATACATATATACAGTAGCACCAGTTATAATCTGTATGAATATGGGCAACATTTATATAAGTACAGGCAATTGGGAAGTTTTTCATAAACTTGTTGGGCATGTCTTTAGGATTCTATATCGTTGCCCTATTCTCAGAGTATCTCCTTTTGTCATGATAATAAGGGAACTAAAGATTGAATGTTCTTTTGTCTCCAGATGATAAGGATGATAACTTCCCTTATTTTTCATTGGTCTTTCTATGACATATGAAAGGCAAAGTCCTCTTCCATGAGGGAAGTAGAAGAGAAGATTCCCTCCCGTCCATGCAGCCCTGACATCATCACACACCTGGAGGACCTCAGCAGGAAAATATCTGCTATTCCCATCAGTGAAAGTCTCTAAAGATTTAAGAATCAGGATGTAGACATATGCTCGTTTTCACTGTCTCCTGTCTGTTATATCAGTCACTTAGATCAAAGGCTTTGCGATGGGGAACTTGCCAGTCACTATACTTACATATATTTAGAAAGAAGTCTTCAGGGTTAAGGAGATAATGTCAGGACTTTGTGACTCATAATCATTACAATGTCATTGCATCCCTGGGGTGTATAATAATGATAAACAGGTAGTATTTTTCCATAATTTTGCAAAATGCAAAGCAGAATGCTGTTGAATATGTAAATTATACTCAGAAAAATCTTATTTTCCTCTTAGAAATAATAAATAGCTACTTGAGTAATGAGCCCAGGATAATGAGTGAAGACCATTAGTTTTTGCTTTCCCCATCTTATAAGCTTTTCTTGAAGAAAAACATGCTATCTATAGCTATTGAAGTAATTACAAATGATGTCTGCATTACAAAAAAGATAATCCATTTCCTCCTAAGTGACAAAACAGGAGCTGCCAAATAAAGGAAGTATATAGGAATCATGATAGACAAGAGTAAGAAGAATAAAAATGCTAAATCCTGACTTAAAATTCATCATTGACTTTTAAGGAAGTCACTATATAAGATGGTTGTATATTGATATGACCTCTTGTTTTTTGAAATTCCAGTAAAAACAAAGATTAAAAATTAAAAGTATTTTTAAGTAGGTATGCTAATCAATTCTAGCCCAGGCTAGACCTTTTTAGTGTTTATTGATGCTAATTTAACAAGAGAGCTAAATTACCAAGTATTTTGAGGTAAAAGCATGGAAAGAGCATGTAAAAAAGGTGACCATATTTGCAGTTGGATCCTGACCTTATTCATCTCTCTTTGGCTTGTAGAAGTGAAGGATTAACAAGGAAGTGGAATAAACTTGATGCCTTAACTTGAAGTATCATGTTCATATCCTATAGATGGTAGTAAATTAATACCTAGTATCATCTCTTGTAATATGTACTTTGGATCATGTACTGATGGTGGATTACTGCACAGGCTTCCTTGGAGTCATAGAGCTGGATAACACATCTGTGTGTGGGACTAGTTATTCCCTAAAAAGTATGTCAGTAAACACTAGTGTGGTAGACATCTAACACTGGAGTAAGAAAATAAGATGCTTCTTTTTTGCCTGGGCATAGCCTTCCTTTTGACTGAATGTCCTAATAATAAAAGTTACCCAAAAATCTCAATGGTGCATGTGTGTATGTGCATGCCTGTGATTTGTATTTGGCTGTGGAGGTGTTTTGAAACGATTTCCTTCAGTCTTTCTTATTACATTCTTCAATGTTTCATGCAAAAAGAAATTGTAATACTCAATAACTTTGAGACAGCTAAGGCTGAGTTAAATTCTGACCCCTAGTTGAGGCTGGAGAAAAATGAGGACACTGAGGGAGCTATTACTGAGCATAGTGCCTACCAGAGTGAAAATCAGTTGTATTTCTACAAAAGCCCTCAGCTAGCCATACCTATAATATGGGCTATGTTATGAAATATTAGCATAAAGCTTAATGTATGTGTTATGCAATATTAAAAACTTAAAGTCAAGAGAGTATAAAATGTTAGAGCTAAAAGGGATCTTAGAAATTACTTATTGTCACCTGGGTTCTCTGAATTGCTTAAAGTTCAAAAGGTTATAATGTGGATTTAGAAGCTATTTTTAATATTTCATAAAACCTAATGGAAATCATAAGTTATCACAACATAAGGTCTACTAGGCTAAATATAATCGTAAAAGTCTTAGAAGGATGTAATTACTGGTTATTCCTCCTTATCCACAGTTATAAATTTATTTTTAAATTTTATTTTTCAACTACAGTTTACATTCAATATTATTTCTTATTGGTTTCATATAGCATAGTGGTTGGACAATCATATACTTTACAAAGTGTTTCCTCAGATATTTCCAGTACCTACCTGGCACCATACACAGTATTTATAATTAGTAAAATTAACTTTTAAGAAATAAAAATAAAATAAAAATAAAGTAACTGTCTCCTAACAAATGTGCTAAGAGAAATACATCTTTCAAATCATAAGCACAATAGTAAAGAGGAAACTTGGGTTGAAAAATTTCGGCAACTATTAATCTGGCTAAAACATATCTCCCTTCTACCTTATTCTCCCCACCATGTAACAGATGAGAAATTTGAGGGTAGAAATAATTGACTTGCCCAATATAAGTTCATTACCATTACAGGTGAGACTGGATATTAGATCTTCTGTATCCCAATAACATCAATATTTATTCTACAATACTATATAAGATATATGTATGAATTTGAGTTATGAAATTCTACATTCTTAAAGTAATACAATTTTTAAATATATTTTAGAGATTATATTGTTATAATAGCTCCAATTTTTCCCCTTTGCTCCCCTCTGTCCAGCACACCCCCTCCCCTAGCAATCCCCCCCAAGTCCATGCCCATGGGTCGTACATACAAGCTCTCCTGCTTCACCCTTTCATATATTCTTCTTCTTCTTTTTTTAATATTTATTTATTTATTTATATTATTATATAGCTATACACGTTTTCTCTCCATTATTTAAAAATTTAGCTCTATGATATATCATTATCTAGTTTAAACAAAGTTAAACTTGTTGAAGAAACTAAAAGCATACACACATTACTACTAATATAGCCACTAAGATAAAATAAATGAGAGATGGGACAAGTAAACATAAGAAATGAAGTAAAATATGTAATCAACTAAATATCTCACTCTATAGATATGTATTATATACACGTTAGTGATATGCAGATGTTTATATACATATGCATATAATATATCTATACATATACATATATTCATATGTGCAAATGCAAATGTAAAACCTAGTATTTGTCTTTTATTAAATAAATGAATCATGCAGACTGGTGCAGCCACTGTGGAAAACAGTATCGAATTTCCTCAAAAAACTAAAAATAGAACTGCCTTTTGATTCAGTGATTTCACTGCTGGGATTATACCCAAACAATCCTGAAACACCAATTCAGAAGAAGCTATACACCTCTATGTTCATAGCAGCGCTATTTACAATTGCCAAGTGCTGGAAACAGCCTAGGTGCCCATCAGTAAATGAATGGATCAAAACTGTGGCACATTTACACAATGGAACACTAAGAGCAGAAAGAAAGAAGGAACTCCTGCCATTTGTGACAGCATGGCTGGATGGAACTGGAGAAAATTATGCTAAGTGAAATAACCCAAGAGACGAAAGACAAATATCATATAATGTCACCTAAAAAAGGAATATAATAAACAAAACAAACAAATGAGCAAAATAGAACCGGAGGCATGGAAATAAGGGACAGACTGACAGTAACTGGGGTGGGGAAGGGGGGAGGAGGAAATGGGAGTAAAGAAGGGGAAGAGCCTAGTCAAGAAACAGGTAAAAATGACCAATGAATATGGACAAGAGGGTGGGGATTGACTGTGGGAGCGAGAAGTGGGTGAGGCGGGGGAGAGCAACTGTAATTGAGACAACTGTAATATAACAACAATAAAAATAAACAAATAAATACATAAGTGAATTAGGAGTATATTTACTATTATTATACTTACTCTTGTAATTAAAATGCTAAATATCTACAAGTCTTTGTAGTCTTAAAAATTTATTTTAAAAATATTTTTTTTTATTTTTTAGAGCAGTTTTAGGTTCATGGTAGAACTGTGTTGAAAGTACAGAGTCCCTTTATACCTTCTGTCCCCTCCCCTACCACAGACTATTTTACTATCATCATCTAGCACCAGAGTGGTATATTTGTTACAGCTGATGAAACTACATTGGCATATCATTGTCATTTAAAGTCTGTTGTTTACATTGGGGTTCACTCTATTGGTAGTATACATTCCGTTGCTTTAGATAGATGCATGATGACAAGTATACACCATGCTAGTATCATACAGACTAGTTTCACTGTCCTAAAAATCCTCTGTCCTCTGCCTCTTCATTCCTTCCTCCCCTCAACCCTTGACAACGACTACTCTTTTTATTGTCTTCCTAGGTTTGTATTTTCCACAATGTCACATATTTAGAAGGATACAATATATACAGTCTTTTCAGAGTAGCTTCTTACATTTAGTAATATTCATTTAAATGCCTCCATGTCCTTTTAAGACTTGATAGCTGAAGGGCTTTGAAAAAAAGAAAGTTTATTTTGGTTGTAGGATAGGATATATACAAGATGAGCCTGTGATACCGTCTTGTCACACCAGATAGCAAGGCCTCTCAAAGACAGTGAGGGTCAGATCAGGATGTCTCAAGGCAAACTTAAAGAAGCTACTGTGGGTGAGGCAATTTCCCAAAGATGTGGCAATTTGAACATTGATAAAAATAATTACAGTTGATGAACAGAGGTAGATAATAATGCAGCAATCTCACAGTTTAAATCATGAGGTCAGTGAAGTCTAACCTGAATTGATTAATCAATTCACACATGATCAGAATTGCACATTAGTTAGCATTACTGAAACCAAGTCAACCAAGTCTTGATCTTTCTGTAGGAATGTCTTCAAAATAGTCTCGGAATCTTACATTTTGCATTTCAGGTTATTTATGAGTAGGCTCTGTACTCAATATGTCAATGCTTCACATTTCTTTTTACCACCCTGCATTGTGCGGATCACGGGCTCTCTCTGAGATCAGCACTCGTATTTGAGGATGAGACAATAAGTAGAAGGAATGAGTCAAAATCTAACTTTTTTATGTTTTCACTTTCAAAGATAAATGCCAGTGCATCTAATCTGAGGAATCTGAGATAAACATTAACAAAATAATGAAAGGTCATATGTCATTTTACCTCCCACCACCAATGTATAAACAAATATTCATAATTATAATGAATTAACTTCAAAAAATAAATATTCCATTTTTGTTCCCAAATCGCTGTGGCTCTGGGTGCATTTTAAAGCATTTCTACAGCTGCTTGTAGTTTATCTACAATCTATTCTTATGAGAGACATTAGGAAAATAAAAGCTTTTGAGAAAAGAAATGAAATTATACTGAAACACTGCTAAAGAAAAAGCTTTTAAAAATACTGAAATGTAATCACATTTGACTAAGTCTTACAAAATATAAAAATAGATACTTCAAAAAGAACACACATTTGAGATAAAAAATATCAATATCTCCAAATGTCTTCCTCCCTACCATTTGTCACTAGATTTGGACTGTCAAAAACATCCAAAAACTTAAATAAATTAAAATGTCCTCATCTTTCTGTCACAGTTTGGATCCTAAGCAAAGCTGTCCTTAGAGCAGAAGTCCCTAGTACCTCAGAAATAATGTTTTTTTTTAATTAAGATCACATTCTTCTCTTTCTGCTGGGTCTGTATTAGGGGTTGAATAGTATTTCCTCCAAAATTCATATGTTGAAGCCCTAAGACCTAATTAATTCATATTAATAGAAAGATCTTTAGAGAGGTAATCAAGTTAAAGGAAATTATCAGGGTGGATCCTAATACAATATGACTAGTATCCACATAAGAAGAAGAATTTTTGTACCTAGACACACATAGAGAGAAGATAATGCAAAAAGACATAGAGAGAATCCAACCATCTCCAAGCCAAGTAACAAGGCCTGGAATAGGTGTGTTCCTTAAAGCCTTCAGGAGGAACTAATTCTGCCAACATATTGACTTTGGTATCAAACCTCCAGAATTGTGAGACAATACACTTTGGTTGTTTAAGCCACCCAGTCTGCAATACTTTGTTACAACACTTCTAAAAAACTGCTACAAAGGGCAAAAATCAAGATATGTCATCTACAAGTGTCACAGCTTCACATTAAGCCGACCATATTTTTGTTCTAAGTAATCAAAAACAAACATTAAAAAATTATGCATGCTTCCTTCACCACTATAGACAAAATTCTCATCACTTTAACAAGAACAAAATAATCTAAAAAATATAATCTCTTCTTCTTTCAATATGTTATACGTACAGTCTAGAGAATGCAATCAAAACAAGTGTTTTGTTTACATAAGCCATTCGGAGACTAGATTTTCTGTCGATCAACCACAAGAAAATGTCCTGACTGAGATACTCTAGTTCTTAATATAGTAATCTGCATGGGCAACAGCAGACCCTCCATATCACCCTGCCCAGGCTCTGTAGCTTCAGCTTCACTGGAGAGGACACTCCAGCGTCATCTCAAGATGTCGATTCAACACGGGAGGAGACAGATACCGTGTCACTCCCGAGTCGGACTGCACAGCCATTCTCGGCGGTGCAGATAGACTCTTAAGAAGCTACACCATCGTCTCTCGAGACGGACGGCTGCCGACGACGACGGAATATAGTAATCCCCAAAATTACTTTGTTGCTTCAATTGTTTAGATTCTTTGTTTAGGACACAATACAATAAATTACAACATATCTTGTGGCCTGAGCCGGCAATGCTTTATGAAGGTTGACAAAATGGTGCTTGTCTCTCAGTTATCACAAGAAAAACCCAAAATAAAGAAGGATACACATAACTTGGACAGTAAACTTTTTAGCTTAATTATGAACAGTTGTTATTATTTGTTTTTAATAACTCAATTTGCAAAGGACTTCCCTGACAGTCAACTTGGTAGTTTTCTTGTCTAAAAGCCTTATGGAATGCTCCTATTTAGTGTCTGCACCCTCAAGACTTTCAACCTACTACCTATGGAGGTAGAGTTTTCTCTTAGCCTTTTGCTTAAATCCATCGCAAAGCAAAACTGCTGCTGGCTCTGGTGATAAATCACCATATTACAACCATCAGGGCATTTAATTTGTTCTGAAAATCAATTGGGGCTTGCTGATGCCAAAAAGTAATATATTGTTATTTAGAAGAAAAAACCAACAACCCTGGATATTACACTTCAGTGCAAGATGAACCGTCAGTCACCTTGATGACCAAGCAACACTTTACAGTTTGTAAACACCAAACAGACAAATTGTAAGGAAAATGCACTTTGACTTTAACATCAACCGTTATAGGATTTGGCTGAAGTGGAAAAGTCAAATGACTTTGCAGAAATAATGATGAACTCTAGGATAGTGTTGAGGTTTGTTACAGAAGCAAGTGCTTGTTGGGGGTGGAGTGGATGCTATGGATGGGATAAGGGGTGTAATTTCTTGACCAAAGATCTCTAATTAGTAAATAGTATTTTATTAAATATTGCGAAGGTATAGCTTTTTAATTGTTCTACTTATTCATCATTTATTAGCACATTGAATGACATGAAGGAGAAGGTTTTTACTAGCTTCAGATGCTCTTTATTAGTAAACGAGGAATTGTATCAACTTCTGATAACCTTGGAGCCTATGGTAACTGAGAGGATGTTGGCTACAGAGATAATTTTTCACAAGATGAGGAAAACATCTAGGTCTTAGTTTCTGCTGGAATTTATAGCTTAATGGTTTCTATCACAATTATGATAAGATATAGTTTAAAAAATTGATTTGAATAATAAAATAATTTATATCAACCATAATGAAGAAGGCATCCAGGCATTCAAATGTTAATTTGTGGCTGGCATTGGATAAGGTAAATTGTAAATTACCTTTTACATTTCATTTTCCTTACCTTATGATAAATTATTAAAAGCAATTTTACTGTTGAATAAAATAAGGTTTGTAGTTGAAAATTTTACCTAAGATTACACAGCTATTGAGAGGAAAGTTATACTTTCTATCCTTTGTACCTAGCTCAACTTTACTGCAAGGTCTGCTTTTAACTTCCAAGATGTAGGAGAGAACATAAGAAGCAATGAAATAGATCATGACTGCCAATCAACAAGTTCAGCAATCATTCTGTCTGCCATTAACAATGGGCCTGCCACCAACAATGGAAATGCTTTTATTGTTGAATGGGGTGATTTTGAAAGCCGGAACTTCCTTCCTTTTTTGTAGTCATACGAACAAACTTGGAATGTTGGATAAGTTAATTAAGCCCTCTGAATGCATGGATATATTTTCTGAAGATATTTATACCCACAAGAAAAATATACTATGGTAATCAAGACACATGTCTCCTGGCACCAGAAAGCTAACATGCAAGTGGGGAATAAGGGGACAATAAAGAAATTAAAGTTATAATTTAATATTTAAAATTGTGTTAAGTGTCATAAAATTCATATGTTATTACTAAATGTTATGTAAATAGGTAACTAGTGAGTAAGAGAAAAACAAGGACATTCTAAATAGGGTGATCACAAAAGCAATGATGTTTGGTTGAGATCTGAGTAATGTGAAGCCACCAGCCAAGTGATAAACTAAGGAAACTGGTTATAAAGGAGAAATAAGAAAAACAAAAGTCTTAAACTGGAATAACCTTGGCATAATTGAGAAATGCTGTGAACATCAGTGTCACCAGAGTAGAGTGAAGGAGAGAGAAGTCAGAAAGCATATCTGAGGTCAAATCACACAGGGCCTAAGAAGGCATGGTATGAAACTTGGAATTTCCTATGACTGCTATGAGAAAATACAGAAAAATTTAAGATTTTTATGACTTGATCTGAATTATTTATTTACTTGAACAGCCCTCTGACTGCAAAATTATGAATGAATGAAACTCAAATGTATAAAAGCAAGAAAAGCATTTAAGAGTCCATTGTACTAGTTTCAATGAGAGACGATGGGGCCTTGGTTCTAGGAAGTGAGAGTGGATGTGGTGACTCAGTGAGTAATTCCTGCTTGGGGGGGTCTCTGAACTGGTTGTAGTCAGAAGTCACTGAGACTGCAGTCATCTAAAGGCCTAACAAGGCTGGGGGATTCAACTCCAAGGTGGCTCAGTCACATTTAAAGCCAGCTGGTATTGGCCACTGGCTAACAATTATAGCTTCTTTTCACATGGTTCTCTCCATGGGGCCACTTCAGTGTTCCCATGCCATGACAAATGGTTGTTCCCATACAAGTTATTTAGGAAACCAAAAGAAAGGCAGAAATCACATACCTTCATATATGCCATCCTCTACTGAACGTAAAGGTCAGTCTTAATGCAGTGCGAGACAGGACGATACAAGTGAGTAAATACAAGAGACAGGGATTATTGGCGATCATCTTGGTGGTTGACTACCACAGAAATATATTTTAAATTATTAGATACATTGCCTTGGATTCAGTGGACATTCTGTAAATAATTATGCTCAGAGTTAGACAAACATGAGGTACAGAGCATAGTCCTTCACACAGTTAAGTCTATCCAAGACTCTAGATATCAACTGTAAGTGTGGGGTCTCTACAGCCAGCCTCACTGTCGACCACCTGTCTACAAATCTGGGTATTTCCACAATCATTCTTATGTTTAATAATTCACTAGAAAAACTTACAGAACTAAAGAAAGTGTTATCGTTATAGTTTGATTAGGGCAAAATGATACAAATCAGAACTAGTGAAAGGAAGAGATGTATAGGGCAGAATATGAAACTTGAAGTGTTCCAAATCTGAGGATTCTATGTCCTCTGGAATACATTACCCTCCAAGCAGCAAAATGTGGGAGTTTGCAGAATACTGTCAACCCAGAACCTCACCTGAGCTTTGGGTCTAGCTTTTATGAAGACTTCGTTTTGAGGGTATGATTGATACAGTTATTACCCAAATGCTTGAATTCAATCTCCCTTCCCCATTCCTGGAGGTCAAGCTGATTTCTCATTGCACAAAGTCTCAACTCTTTAAGCACATGGTTAGTCTTTCTTACATGGCCAGCTTCCACATTAAGTCATATCATTAGCATTAAACTATCAGTTGTAATCCAAGGGACCCACCATGAATGAAACAAAACAAAACAACACAAAACAGACAAAACAAAACAAAAACACCCCTATCACTCAGGAAAACTCTGAAGGTTTGGCAGTTAGCTCCCAAGAGTGTGGACAAAACCAGATCTAGGTAATTCTTCACTGTATAGGTAAGTAGTATTACTGCCACTTTACCTAAATTCCTAAGTAGAATTATTGGAGAAAATTATGTAGGATTTCAGATTTCCTTAGATTAGAGACACAGAGAGATGAATGAAAATTCATCTTCTGCTCTTTATGGTGTCTTACTGATAATTCCTAGTTTTCTACTTTCTTGATATTACTCTATGTCAATAATCACTAAATACTGATAGCAGTTCTTCCCAATCAGGAAGCCAGAGAACAAGTAGGACCCAATAAACTTTCTTTTGCATCCTGTGATTTAGTCAAGATGACTATTATCCTGAGTTAAATGATGTTTATATATGTACACCAGAGCAAATAAAGGGGATTAGAACCAGTGTAGTCACAGAGGGTAAGAACTGAAGATTATATATCTGACATTAACACTTACTTTTTATTTTCTGACCCCTGTTATACCCAGCATTCATAGTTTATAAGTGTCCTCTCTTTCCTCATTACAATCCCCTGTTAATGTTAGCCTACTCAAATTCCTTATTATGCTATAAATTAATGTTAGCCTACTCAAATTCCTTATTATGCTATAAATCCCTTCATTGTGATGCCATTATCATGAGGCCAAGGTGTTGTTTTCAGATACATTAATTCAATTTTAGATCTAAATAGAACCAATTAGTTTAGGATACTGACTATATATGGTTCTGGAAGAATTATAGAAAAGTCTCAAATAACCACTTATAGCTCTTTTATGTCAATGTATAAATGAGGGTATGCGTGAGTCAATAAAAGTGAGGCTGGAATCAGGAAGAAGTCTTTAAAATTAAGGCAGTATGTTGTCTTTTTTTTTTTTTTCAGTTGCCTTGTTAATTTAATAAACGTGTCACTTCTCACTGTTAATAAATTCTGAAATTTCTCATTTCATCCTCATTAAGGCATGAAACTTATTTAACACCAACTACATATTTGCAAATCAACAAGCCAATCTCTACAAAAGATAAGCGCGTGCAGAACACAAGTCTTGGCCAAGAAAAGGCGTATGGTCTAAGTTGTGCACCTTTTCTCTAGAACTTCCCCTCACCTTCTCTCCTCTTTATTTCTATGCTTCTCTCAGACAACTATATGTTCTCATTCCCTGTCATTCAGTTTTTAGTATGTTCAGACATATTAACTCACTAAGAGCTTAATATACTCCAATTCCCTGGAATATTTGCATTTAAAGGAAAATGCAAATTTAAGACATTTCCGAATGATAATTTTGAGCAGGCCCTTCCATTGATGGTTTTTAAATTACAATATATAGATAGTCTATATAAACATAAAGCAAATTTGACTATCTAACTGACATAGACATATGTGGAGAGCAAGACCAACAAAATGGCACTGGTCTGGTCAACATAACATAAATTATATAAAACAAAGTGGAGTCACTCATTTCAACTAAGATGGCTGCCAGTCAGCCATGATACTTTGATTCAAGAGGGAAGCTAAGTCACGTTAGACATATCTGGCAAGGAGACATACCTAAGATATCTGTGCACTGACCAGAACAGCCATGTCTGCAGAGCAGAACCACCCATAGATAGGGTCCTACAGAAATTCCTCACTTGCCATCAGGGGTATCAAGACACTTATCAAAATACTCAGGTTTATAACTGAGGCAGGTTCCAGACCTCTGCTGAGAGAGCGGAGCTCCACACACCAGAGTGCTGCTCCATGCCATATTGATGTCTCCCAGTATCGGCCCCTGCAGGCTCTACCTTGATGGACTGAGGACCTTGTCTGCCCTACTGCCCACCTCCCTCTGGAGATTCTTCCTTGCAAGACACTGGCAGCTTCCTTGACCATCATGGTGTCTCCCAGATCTGGAGACTGAGACTCTGGGACTCGGGTTCATTATACCTCAATTCTCTCTGTGATGATGCTACTACTGATTATTTCTGAGTGATTAGTGTTGTTATTAGGTTAGTATAGACTTGGATTAAATCTACCCTCATAAAATCTGAGTGAACTTACATTAACAAAGTCCAGTGAACAGCATAGTCGCCTTTGTTGGCTTATTATTTCTTGAGGCTGGTGTCACCTATGAAGCTGGTGGTCAGTCAGCGCTTTTGATTTTTAAAGCCAGGATCAGAGGATTGGAGCTTATAGGAAGGAACAACTTTGAAAACATGTAATTAATAGGAGTTGTAGCCTTCATCTTTAGCCATACTTAAGCAATTCTGTGGTGGTGAACTGGGTTGGTGGGGGAGAGGTTTGAAATTCTTATAACTCAGGAGAAATGTTTTTTTCTCAAATATAGAAGAAAATATGATAAAGTCTGCACATTTATCTTGTAGACTTGGTTCAACCTTGATTAAAACTGAGTAGATGATATGGCAAAAGACAAGTTTCATATTTTCTTCAACATTACAATAATTCTACTTAAAAGGCTGTGAATATTTATGATGTCACTTTAGTATGAGTAATAAAACATAATAGTAAAAATCTTCATATGAACCTTTAAGCTATAGGTTCATTAATCAAAAAAATACTGGAATTTTTTGTATTCAGCCTCAGAAATAATCTATGAACATACAGCAAATAAAATAGATAGTAGACTAGTTACTTAGTTTTCCTCTTGGGTATTTCCTTTTTAATTTGTACAAGAAATAGATAAATATTAAACTGCAGAAGGAAAACAGACATCTATCCATGAAGAAAAATACACCTAATATATTTTTCAAACGTTATTGGGATTTATATTTTGTATTTTACATAAACTCAAAATCACCATCATATGCCTTTTTTTACTTGCTTTTCTGAAGTTTATAAAATGTGGAAATAAATGTAATGTCAGCAATAAAATGCATCTGCCATTGTTTATAACTTTGACCATTCCTTGCATTCTAAAGGAAGAAAACTAAACTGGAAAAACAGTATTAGCAATGGTAAGTATGTGGGAGTAGAGTTGTTTTATTATGCCCTTACATTCACATATAAATCTTGCTCAGACTACATATTTGCATATATAGTATAGTTTACTATTGCTTTACCATCGAAGATACTTTATGTATTAAATATTAGTTTTCCTGGCTGGTGTGGCTCAGTGGATTGAGTGTCGGCCTGCAAACCAAGTGTCGCTGGTTCTATTCCCTCCCAGTCAGGGCACATAACTAGGTTGCACATCAGGTTCCTAGTTGGGGGCACGAGTGAGAGGCAACCAAACAGTGATGTTTCTCTTTCTCTTTTTTTTCCCCCTCTCTCTAAAAATAAATAAATAAATAAACAAACAAATAAATTTTTAAAATATTTATTTTATTACTCTGTGAATTTTTGTGGTTGAAAAAATAATGGATTTGTGTGTTTTGAACAATAATTTTATTTTTCTATTTTCATCTCTAATTTAAAAAAGACCCTTAAGTTTCTAGGCAGGCAGCTTCTTCCAAACAGGATACATCGCTACTTAATTCATACCATTGCAACACTGAAGACATTCCACTTTAATATTCTTTTTGTATTTGCTTTCTGGGCTATTACTAGCAACATGATGGAACAGAGAAGAATAAAGGGGCATTACAAAATGCATGGCTTTAGGGTCAGAGTGGCTGTATAAATTCTTGTTTTGACACTACTTAGGAGACCTAGGACCTGTTTTGTTTTGTTTTTAACATTGCAGTTGCTCAGAAATTCCAAGCATAAAACTGAAAATACTAATAAGCCTGCTTTTGCAAGAGCTTATTTGTTAATGTTAAGCATAACATTTATAAAACATCTTTAATATTTTTATTTTTAGCCAATAAATGATAGCTTTTATTATTAATATAGCAACAGACATTCTTCTTGATAGACTTTAATTTGGTTTAATTATCTAGCAGAGAAACTGACAAATAGCGAGAATTAATTAGCTATTCATTAAGCTGAAAAGAGCTGTCTTAGTTTTCAGGGCTTTAAAGGAGCAGTACAAATGCCTACCATTCATTAGCGTCACTCAATCCATTTTCTCCTACTGTTAACAGACCCTGAAGCCTCAACCCTTGAGCATCTGACCCATAATGGGCTACTCATAGCACCTCAGGGACCCTGGTCACTGTGATTGGTTTTGAGATGAGCTCATGGTCCAAACAAGCCTACAGCCTTTACCTGCGATTTTATAATTGGAGTTGAGAGTGAGGGATGAATTTATCCTTGTGGGTTACTAAACTTGATTTATGTAAACTTAATGTTCTCTTTAGCAAGGGGATTTTTGTTGTAAAATAAGTGAATATAGGAAAAATACAGAGATTAAAAACTTAAATGATTAGTGTTTTGTGCCTGCATGTTGTATATATGAATGGGTTAGGAGAGGGCATAGAGAGAGAAAAAGGAGGAAGAAAGAGGAAGGCAAGGAAAGAGAGAAGGAGGGAGGAGGGGAAACAGAACATAGGTATTTGAGTGCCTAGAAGTAGTCATGTCTAATCTCATAAGATCCCTGAAGAGTTGTTATAGGAAAGAATGAACATTTTCTAATTGAAGAAAGCTAACTTTTTACTTTGTCCTTGACAATGATCTTAGCAGTTGCATAAAGTTACTCATTTGTAAATCAACATCCATGGTGTTGATTTGATAATATCATGAAATGTAACTTCTTTCTCCATCACAATACCATTTCCCAGGCAAAGTCTCCTGTGAAGATGGATAGATAAATGAATGAATGAAAAAAACCTGTTCTTTCAGTCAAGAGTTTAAGTGGTTGTACAGGATCTGAGAAATATTACATTTCCTGTGCTAGAAAATGCAAAAATAGCAATACAGGTTCATGTTCAAATATAGAAATAAAGGATATTTTTGTTAATTGTTTTTAAATTTTTTGAGATGTGGTTAACTGAGTTTACCTGCTTCATTCCTCACTTCCTAATCAGGACCCCACCTGAATCACTGGCCATACATTGTCCCTCTTAGTTTTGAATATTTCACCAATGTTCCTCAGTTATCAAGATACTTCTGACTTCTAAGGTAAATGTTGCTCACTATAATATGAAAATGTGGGGTTTTTTTTGTTAGAAACTGTAATATAAGGCAGATGTGGGTCTTTCCACTTCAAGTAACATCATATACATGGATGTTTCACATGTCCACATGAAACAATATAAAATATTTTCACCTTTCTTATAAATTCTACTTCCAGCTCTGTACTAATTTTTATAACTCTTTTCTTACCTATCTTCTCTGAAAATAAAGAGTCTCAGACTGCTCAAATGAATCTAATAAAATCATTAATCATATTGAAAATCACTTGCTTATTGGGCTCTGCTTAATCCATTCTAGTAAGACACTTAGATATTATATAAACAGTACATGTGAACTACCTTTCTTTCCAGGGTGATACCTATTGTTTCACTCCAATGAAAACATAAATAAATCATTTTTTTTCTCCACTAACAATACAATAAACTTGTTAAAATGATTTGTCTTCAACTTGGAGATGCAGCAAGAGACACCAGGTTGGACAAACATGATAAACGCCAAGGAAGGGAGTGGGCGCAACATGTAAGGACCCTGATTCTTTCCTTTTTGTCCAACACCATCTAAACACAAAAATTTACATAATACTCCTGCCCTATGCACACATTTACACACCACTATATACCTATAAAATATAAAAAATAACTGAGAAAATGTACAATTTTATACAAGTGAGAAACTTTAAAATGCTGTGTTTTGTAGAATCCTATTTCAATTGTGTGTTGAGATTATGTTTAAAACAAATGAAGTGTGTGATTATTTTCTTCTGTCTACAGCAGGTGGGGTTTGGCAGAAAAATTATTGTAGTTACTGAAAATACAGTAATATATATTTTCTAAATATATTCAAAATGTAATATGAGTAAGATATTCTGATCACCTTGAAGTAATGATAATAAAGCTTAGAGAGGTGACAGGGAAAGAAAAAAAAAAAAGTTTACAGAAAAGAAAATTTGTAGAGACAGAAAGTGGATTGCTGGTTTCCTGGGGCTGGCAATGAGTATAGAGATTAACTATAAATAGGCGTAAAAAATTCTAATGTGTGGTAAAATTATTGAGGATTATGAAGACAGCTGCACAACTGGATAAAAATTATAAAACTAATTAAGTTGTACACTAAATAAAAAATTCATTTTAAATGTATTGATTTACTACCAAATATATGTATATTTTAATATTTAAAGTAGATGGTCTTAATATTTTTAGATATTGCTTCATTTCCACCCAATTATCTTCCAGTATTTATAATAGTGGTTTGTTTATAGGTGTTTATTAAATATTTTTTAACAACTAAAAGAAAGGAAGAGAGTCAGGGAGAGAGGGATGGTGGAAAAAAGAAAGGAGGGAGATAGGAAGGAGAGGAAAAAAGAGCAATATCTGCTATTCATCCTTCCAGGTACTTTTGCTAGAAATTAATTCAATCGCTTTCACTCTCAAACACACATACACAAAACACATTATACATATACATTTGCATTTTACAAAACTGAGCATCATATTTTACATTTTAGTTACTATTTTTTAACTTCAAAATATGTCATGTCAGTACATATAGGTCTAACATATCTTTTTAGTGCCTGCACAGTGTACCATAATATAATTATGTTATTTATTTGATCATCCCCTTTCCATATTATATATATATATATATATATATATATATATATGTATTCTTGAGTAATTGTGTATTTTGATGAATTAGAATCTTTAAATTGAGATTGATGACTAAGGTGATATAAAAGATAATGATAACCTGATCTCAAAATTTTATTTGAAAACCATATATGGATGTAATATTTGCCTCTCAGCCTTGGCAAGATTAAAATATATTTGAGTCAAAATCCTGTCTTTAAATTTGTATTTTGTTTGTCATTATAAAATCTTGTTCACCTCAAGATTCTGAAATAAATACCCTCACGATTTCACTGAGTAATTTGAGGATGACCTTCACATTTAGAAGTGTAATCCACTATAAATTTTGTAGTAGTATGATTTCAATCTATTTTTTTCAAAATTGATAGCCAATTTGACTAACTTTTAAAAATAGTTTCATTTTTCAAGTGACTGAAGACACTACCTCTAGAATGACAAGCATTATTTGAAACGTAGCTGTATCCATTCAGGAAAGCTCAACAGGAATATCTGTTTTCTTGCTTTTTGAGGCTCTAGAGGTTGCCCACTTTGGAGTCTTTCACACATCCCATTACCCTCACCCTGACTGTTCTGACACCCTCTGCCGTTGAATGATGACATTGAATCATGGACACTGCTTATCTACTACCTTAGGTCCTCTTTACTTATCATCATGTTACATATTCTCAGGTTTCAGGAATAAGGATGTGGACATTTTGGCGAAGTCATTATTCTGCCTACTACAATGGATAATTGGCCTCAATTAGTCCAATTAGACCTTTGCTAAGAATGCTGAGAAAAAGACATTAGTTTTAACCTCTGGACAAGAACAGGGACACTATAGCCCAAGAATTTGCTGACATTCATCTTGGTGGCAGAAAAGAAATTAATCACAGGATCAATATGATATAATGTTTTTTAAAGGATAGAGAAGCATAAATAATTTGTGAGGTAATATCAACAAGACACTAGATTAAACTTCATCTGAAGTTCATCTTAATTTTGGTGTTTTCAATTATTTTAAACAATAATTTATCCTTCACAAATAAGTCAGCATGAGCCAGGTTTTTGTAACATACAGGCCAAGCCCTCCTATGTGATAGGTTTGCTATTTTTATAGTTTTTTATATTTATGGCTACTGAGATCTTTGTGTTCTCATTCACTGCTCTCATACACAGTAATTTCTAAGTTATTATCCTAATTGTCATTTTTTATTTCTAAACTTTATATAATTATATATTTTTAATATTTTTGCAGGAAAACTTAGAATCTTTAATTAATAATAGTGTTTATTTTCAATAGTAATTTCATTTATTTATCTTGTATTGGCTAAGACTTGCAAACCTATGTTTAAATACAGCATGTCATATTTAGTTCTGGTGCACAAGTTAAATATGTGCATTATTTCTTAGTGCAAATAAAAATTCCTTTGTAAAAATAATATTCTGCCAATTGACCACATTTATTCTGAATACAGAATAGAATGTTGATACTTTCATTGTTATCATTCCAAAATCTAAAAATATGCAACTGTATATATAAATCATCAAATTATCTACCCTGAAAACAAATTATTTCATTATTACATGGGCCCACAGTTAGGCTGGAAGACCTGAATTGTGCATGTTGGATATAGAATGGGGTTGTCAGGAAGTACACAAAGACACAGATTTTTGGAGATGAACTGGGGTTTGTGACAATACATGATCCTCATAACGGTGTCCATAATAGTTAAGCCACCATTAATACATCTTTTATTATGAAGGAAAAACTTATTATTGAGAGATTGCTAAACTTGCTCTGAAACTTCACAGTAGTGAGCTCTTGATGTTCCAGAGGAACAGAAGGCAGTTGTTTTTGCCTTCAGGTTTTACTCACTTCAGCACCTTATTTTTGGCTGATTGTGTTCTTAAACTGTAGATCCTCGAGTCCTATATTCCTCACTTGCTTGTATTTAAGAACATTTAATGAGCTCTTGCCCCATGACATTATAAAGCAAGCTGCCTTATTTTTAAAGAGATAACGAAACAAAACACAGATTCTAAGTGGGAGATTTTATGATATTTCTGTCTTTTTTTTTCTGATCCCAAACAGATAAAGGGAATGGCTTTTCCCTAGAACATTATAAAAGTTCTCAGATGAACTTATCATTCAGATTTCTTTTAGTTTAGCAGTGCACACACCAGCTCATATGGCGAATTTCACTTAATGTCTTGTTCTGGTGTTTCAAGTGAACTGAAGTACAGCACAGAAGACTAGAGACATTTTCCCTGTGAGCAGCCAATCATGCCCTCTTGACTTTTGGCTGCTTCTTTGATTTCTCAGACAAGTATTTCACTTTAACACTGCTATGTATTCTGTAAACTTGACCTAGCCATATTCTGATTTTTCCTCCACTCTTCTGAAGGACAATGCAAAACAGCTTTCAAATTGCTCTGTAGAATAACAGAAGCATCATTATTATTTCAAAAGCAAAATTTTCTCTTCTCTATAGCTTTGAAAATCAGATATGTTTCTTAAGAAATGTCCCTGTTAGAAATGAGAAAGGAAGTATTGTCTGGTGGTAAGGTAATATAATGGGAAGTTATTTACTTTTATTCATCACTAAAAATGGTAAGTCTACAAATATTTTGTCCATTATATTAATATGTCTGTTGACAAAAACAAACCAATACATTCACATCATATATTAGGGAGTCTAAATAGATATCTTTAGGTCTATACAAAATATCTATAGATCTTAGTTGAAATGGTTAGAATCATTAATTAATCTTTAAACTCATTGTCCAGTGAATTGACTCACCAGAAAGAGGTTAGAACAAAATCTTACCATATGGAGGCTGCTCTTTATGCTATATTTCTGAAGGTTTCATCTTGATTGCTAAACATGGTCCACAGTGAGGGCACTGTGGTGAGCCTTCTGAGGCTGAAGTCCTACGGGGCTGGAATCTGGTAGGAGAGAATGCTCTGAATTTCCACTTTGGATGAGGGAAAGGCTGTTAAGGTATGAACACTATTTATTTGGCATCCTTGGGAAAAGGAAGAAAATAGATAATGGGAGTCAGAGAAATGAATTAACTAGATGTGCACCCATGGATTAATGGATTTACCTGTTTCTTCACTTCTAAAATAAAATATTGGATGAGGCAGTGCTTAAGTTTTTTTGCTGCTTAATTCTATGATGCCCAATGTTTTGAGAAAAAACATTTACTAAATTTAGGGGAGTGTGACACAGTTTTTCATGTTGACTTGTGTCTTTTTATACTTAGTTCAAGTATTTATTACAATCTGATTAAAAATAGCATAATTTATTTTATACGGTAAAGTTTAACTATTAGATATGAAGAATCCTCTACATTATTGAAATTGATATATCCCACAATTTGTTATGGCTCAATATTAGTTGACATTTGATTACATTTTTAAAAATCACACTTCATTTGAAATTTTAAAATTGAATGTGTGTACACATAAATGTGTGTACATGCATACACATGCCAATTATTAGTGCTCAAAAGAAGATGCTTGATTGATGAACTTATTATTTCCTTTTTAGCGTCATGACATTACCGGGTACATTTCCATAGAAACAGGCGTGGTAACTGCCATCTGCCAGAGTAGGTACTAAGTTTATTGTCCCAAGTTTTTCCTCAAATCATTAACTTAACATGAAACAACTAAACCCAATCACCATTAAACAAAATTACCTTGAATTTACATTTACCTTTCAACTATTTAAGTGTCTTCAAATAAATATGTCAGCAAATGGATCCTGAGACTAACCCATCTCTCTCTTATTTTCCTACAAAATCATTAGAATATTGCAAATTATTCTACTATGCATTGCCCTTTCATGTTTCAAGTTGCTTCACAATCATGGTTACAGATGTCTTTCTCAATTAGAGGTACAGTATTCCCTCACTTATCACAGGTATTACATTCCAGACCCCCCCGCAAAGTAGGAACCTTACATTTATTCTACACTCTTAAATCTATGTAACTTTAACAACATACGTATAGTACAGCAAAATCCCATGATATAGCAAAAAATCTGCAATAAATAATAAAGTATAATATTTTTAAAAATCCCACGATCCAGTGAGGCCATGATAAGTGAACCGTTATATAGAGAGGGACTACGTTATAAGTCATCTTCCTAAGTGATATATCACCTTACACCTATCAGAATGGCTCTTGTCAATAAATCAACAAACAAGTGCTAGCAAGAATGTGGAGACAGGGGAACCTGTGTTCATTGTTGGTAGGAATGCAGATTTGTATAGCCACTGTGGAAAGTGTCATGGAGTTACCTCAAAAATTATAATATGGAACTGGGTTATCACCCAGCAATTCCACTTCTGGGAATACATCTGAAGAAATGCAAAACACTGATTCAAAAGAATATAAGCACTCCTATGTTAATTGCAGTGTTATCTATAATAGCCAAGATTTAGAAGCAGCCCAGTGCCCATCAGTAGATGAGTGGGTAAAGAAGATGTAGTACATTTACATAACAGAATACTATGCAGCCATAAAAAGATGGAAATTTCACCTTTTGTGACAGCATGGATCGACTTGGAGATTATTAAGCTAAGTGACATAAGCCAGCCACAGAAAGACAAGTACCATGTGATTTCACTTATATATTGAATCTAATGAACAAAACAAGCTCATAAACAAAATAGAAACAGACTCACGGGTACAGAGAACAGACTGATGGCTGTCAGAGGGGAGGGGGTTTGGGGGAGTTGAGTGAAAACAGTGAAAGGACTAAGCAAAAAACAAAATAGACACAGACAACAGTATGGAGATCAGAGGAAAAGTGGGGAGTATGGGGAGGTAGAAAGGGGTAAAGAGAATAAATGGTTACAGTAGAGGCCTTGTCTTTGGGCGGTGAACACATGATGCAGTATACAGATGATGTGTTATAAAATTGTACACCTGAAACCTATATAATGTTATTAACCAAAGTCCCCCCAATTAATTCAATAAAAATACAAAAAGTTATATGGATAAAGAAAAGAAAATTAGTTTATTGATACATTTATTTAGATTTTAGCCTCCATGGGATATGATGTTCTTATCACAGTGGTGTTAACAGTCTATTCATAATAATAAGGGAATAAATATGGTTATTGGAAGTAAATTTAGGTATATAAAATATTTAAATATTCTATTATCTTAATAATCTATTTTAGAAGGAACAGTGAGTTTGAGGGAATATCTAAGATTATGCACTATAGCACCAATGAGACTTGTCAATATGCATTATGAAAAATATCCAAGTAACTTATTGACCTCTTTGTACTTCATGACTCCTACCCTAGCTTATGTCATCAACACTTATTGCATAGAAGGTCAATAATATTTCAATGTTTCTGCTAACTTGTCGTTTTTCTGGCAATCTTATTAATTTTACACCTTGGCAAAACAGAATTCTGATCATATTATACTTTGTTTAAAAGCAACATTCACTATTACATCAACCACTAGCAGCAAACCTGAATTTACTATAGGAGTGATCCACATATTTCTGGAGCCTGAAGTTTATACTACTTGGAGGGTCCTCTTTAAGAAAAAATAAAATAAAATGTACAAATACAAAATCAGATGTGAATATGAATAATTTTTAAAAGAAATTGGGTATCACAATACACTACACATTCAAAAAGTCTTGGAAATATCACAAACATTATAAAATATAAGCCTATATATTTATTAATAAGTTGTCTGACAAAACTATAGTATTTATTTTATTACACTCATTAACTATATACTCTGTTTTTTACTTGATAAAGATTTTACAATACATTTTTCATAGAGAGATTAGAAAAACATTTCATTTTGCCTTCTAGGGTTTATTTTTGAAAAGATTTTGCAGGGCAGTGGGGGACAACACACATTTTGTAGGGTCAGGGGTTATAGAACTATGATTAAGAAATCTTACCATGACCAACAATAGAAGTAGATAAAAGAAGTGATATACACATGATAGTATATTAGGATTACAGACACCCACACACACTTTAAACAAAATATCCCCAGCATAATTTCCCTTCATTTAGATGCCCAAAATGCCCACTGCAATGCCACCACCACACAACACAAGAGGGAATGTGATAGAGGGGAAATCAGAGTAGAAAGAATTCACTATTTTAACCAATTGTTATTAAAAACCTTACCTTTGTAAATTAACAACAACAAAAATCACACATCATTTTGTGAACATATTCCTAGAGTCAATTACAGGCCTTGGAAGGTAGCAGGGTAGTTGAAGGACCCTGAATCTGAAACTCATTTGCATTATGTGAAATCCAGATCTGAATATCTATCTTTTATAATCTTCTCTCTCTGCAGTAGGGCCTGATACCAAACTTTCTAGACTTTTATTCCAACATTCCATTTCACACATTACTATTGCCTCACCCTCTCCCTCAAAAAAGCATTTATTGATGTTCAAATGTACAAACTAGTCCCAAATCGCTCTGCAATTGTCAATGCTGTTTCCTTTACCTGAAACAATCTGCTCTATTCTTCAGGAACCTTCATTACAAAATCTACTTTGTTCAGTACAGGAGGAAATACTTTCTTCATCTCTTTGACACAGAGATTAAGCCTTTATCAAATGGTTCATTGCTGTTTAGACCACACTTATTAGAATGATTGTCCGATAGATATTATTTGAACCCTTCTAGACTTGTTCTGAGACTGATTTTTCTTTAAATTCCCTTAAAAACTTAAAAGACAGTGAACAAAGTTTTGAATCAATGAACATGATAAATTATCTGTCTTATTTGATCAGTAATAAAAAATATTTGATGTCTTCTAAATTTTGGTTAGAAGGCATTGACTTTAAAAATGAGTAGATAAATGAATATTATTGGATCTATCTCCTGAACAAACAGGCAAAAGTATATTTTATTAATTTGCTCTTTATCCTAGTTGGCCTAAACTGGGAAAGTCCTTTTACAATCAAACAGGAAGAAACACATGCACTCTTCTGGGTTTCTAATATATTCCACATATCTGTGTAACAATTACTCATTCAAATAGGAAATACAAGGCAAACGGATGTGAGTAAAATTAACATATGTGTGTTTCTAATATTTTACAGAGCATGACATACCACCAGACAACATTTAGATTTTAGTTTCATATTTTTCTGCCCAACTTCCTCAGATCCCAAGAAATCAATATATTAGGTGCAGAAACAGATGGAAGGAAAGACTGTGCTGCCGCATGGTGAAAAGGTTTGGGCACACAGCAGAGTCAACTCTCCTGCGGGTCTTTTCTCCTGAAATTTTTATTTTCACTTAAAGGACAGCAAATCTGAATAGTGACTTTAGTGTAGGACACCTTCCACTAAAATGCCAGAGACTCTATTAGCATTTTTTTAGCTGCCCACTCGACGTTTGTATGAATATACAGTTAAAGGATGTTGATGTTAAATTTTCTCCCAAGAAATCAGACATAGATTTTGAACCAGGACCTTAACTGCTCAGCTAGGAACACTGACACTTCAAAGTGGGACTATTTACCTCTAACTGAGGATCTGAATGGCATTGTTGTTTTTCATTCTTAGTTCGTAAGAAACCATTTTATAAGTGTACAGCACATTTTAAAGGAGCTTTTCTTTAACAAAATAGTTAGCATGCCATATGATCACCCCACAGAATAACAGAGACCCTGATATGTATTTGTTCTAAAATAGGAACTTGATTTGAAATGGCGCATATCAAATAATATATGCCTTCTAATCTGTGCTGGTACAGCTTAAAATACCTCCACATATTGTCTTTGCTATTCACTATTTACCTTAGACGTTTTGCTTCATCACAGAACTGAAGGCCTGTAACAAGTGACTAACAGAGAAAGGGAAGGGGCTAGAATGTCTCAGACACAAAGGGAAGGATTAACTCTACTACTCTTCTCCCAGCTTTTTGCGGGGTGAAGAAGTCCAAAAACAGAATTCATTGTTAAGTTAGTTTTCCTTTCTCCTTCCCCTTCCCCAAACCAATGGCAATTCCTTATTCTTTTCATCGTGTTACTTCAGGGCGTTTATTATGGCTTCTCAGATCTGTGGTTTATCTTTAAAGACTCTTATTGTACAACAATTTCCCATCTTTATCTTTACATTCATGGCAAGAATCAGCCTGGTATATACAGTTTAAGCACGTGTGTAGATGTGGGTTATTCAGCCTGTTAGTGCTTTGCCAGGAAAAAGAATTTCAGCCAATTAGGACACCCTGGATTAGAAATCAGTCATTAAAGGGGGAGGGGTAAAATGCAAGTGGTTTCAGTACGTTAATGAAAACAGTACAGAACTAAAGATAATTCCCATATCTTATTATTGTCCAAAATTAGTCTACATAAATCTCACCATATGTGAGAATGTCAAAATTTTTAAAATGTTTTAAAAAATAACTCCCTGCAATATCATAGGAAGTGCACATTTTTCTGACGACATTAAGATAGAGCATAAATATGAAAATATTATACTAGAGAAAACTAATTTTAGGAAACATCTCTTTTTTATTCTTAATATAATAAGAAAACCATGTGCTTTGTGGAAAACTAAATATATAGGATGGCGACAGTGGGTGATTTAAGAACTCAAAAGGAAGAAAAATTTGTGTTCTGGATATAGTAGCAAAAAAAAAAAAAAAAAAAGGTAAGTAAATTCTTTCCCCCAAAACAAGTATAAAATGAAATAAAATTCTTTTTTTTAATTCAAACTGTGTGCTTGGGGGTGACTGAAGTAATAGTAATGGAGGGTTTCGGATCTGTTTCTAGAATGTTCTCTTCAATTAGACTTTTTTTACATTACTTTTTCCATTACAGTTTATCCTTCCATATCCCCTTCCACCTCCACCAAACCCCTTGAATTAGACTTTTTAAAAGCCTCACAGATGTATTTAAAATCAGCAGATAAATGTATGTATACTATAGTTTACTATTTAACAGATTGCATTTAATTTGAAATTTAACTTTTGTACGTAAGAAACAATTTTAAGATTTAAGATCTATAAACACTAACAGTTACAAAAGCATAAAACATACAAAATGAAAATTTTCAACTCTGGCTAACTAAGAGGACATGCAGAGTCCTAGTTTCTCCTTCCCCTATTTCTCACACTTGGGGCTATTTTCAGCAATAAGTAGCATATTACAATGCAGCAGGGGTTTGAGTTTAGCCTCTTAAATGGAGTAGGATTTTCAAAGATTTACATAAGCTTTCAGAAGTTTTTCTCAGATCAATTAAAACAGAAATTCAATTGCTTTAGCCTTTCTTAATTTTCATGCACTTTAGGGATATGCACGTACAAAAACTGACGTAAACATAATATGTGTACCTGAGAATGTCAATACATTTATCTCATATCTTGAGGTTCTCTTGCTTAAAACAAACAAAAATTCTATTTAGTTTTATATTTTCTTGCTTTTTTTTTTACCACATATGTCTCAGTCATCTTTAAAAAAAAAATTCTTAAAAACAATTTTAGGACTCTGGAAATTAGTTACAAAAAACAATAAATTGAGAAACATTCTTTAATGAAAAATGTTAAAAATTTGGGTTAGAATAATGTGACTTTATTGCCTTCTTGCCTATGGCGGCTCCCAATTTCCAAGTCTTAGCTCATTTGGTAAGCAAGGTTGTTCAGCTAGGGCTGGTTTAGTGGTAAACACCAGAATCTTGGTTGCCAGAGGTTGCAGACTTGGTTTAGTGACAGAGAAAAGGGGAAAAAATGTAAAGAAATAATAATCTAATGTTTCTTAAATTTAATAAAAAATATTATCTAAGAGAAAAAACCTCAATGAATTTTAAAAATGACTGAAAAGGATGCCCCCCCTAGATACATCATAGTCAAAGTACTGAAAAAAAAACAAAAAACTAAGAGTAATAATTAGAAGGAGATAAAATCATCAGTACAGGAAAATGCTGACATGATTAACAACTGACTTTTCAGCAAAAACAAGGTAGCTAGAAGTCAGCAGAATGACATATTCAAATTGCTGAAAATATTGTCAATAACGTTTTTGCTATCTATCAAAACGATACTGTAAATGGAAGATCCAATTAAAACATTCCCAGAAAAACAAAACTGACCGAATTTATTGCTACTATATAAGCCCTATAACTAACACTATAGGAAGTTTTGAGGGTAAAAGAAATTGATGCCAGACTGTAACTTACACCTATAGAAATAAATAAACAGTAGAAAATTTTATAAATATATGAATATACACATACATTAATATACATTTCCTCCTTATTTTCTTAATTTCTTTAAAAACATAGATATGTATAAAATGATAGGAGTATGACATTATAATGTTCAGTGTTAACATAGGTGTAACATATACAGAGAAAAATGACATATATTAGAGCAAAATGCTTCTTCATTATAGGATTTAAGTCATTAGTAACATGAATGACATTATAATAAAATAAAAATATTTTGTAGTTACTAGAACATCCAGTAAGAAAATAAATCAACATCGTAAGTTAAAATATAGAAAAATAGTTAAAAGGCAGTTACAAAACCAACTATATAAATAATTACTATAAGAGTGACTGGATGAAAAACAAGATCCAAGTAAGGTGAATATAAGGAACACACTTTTATGCAAAGACACAAATAGGATGAAAACTAATAGCACAGAAAAAAAAAGATACCATGCAAACAATAACCATAAAAAATCATAAATAATTATGCTAATTCAAATTTGTTGCTTAACTGGCCTAGCGAATTTTTCATTTGAGCAATTGTACATTTGAACTTCAGAATTTCCACTTTCTTCTTTTTAAAGTGTCTATCTCTTTATCAATACTATCTATTAGTTGTCATACTTTCCTTTAAATTGTTAAACATAATTTATTTTAATACTTTGAACATATTTATAACAGATGCTTTGAAATCTCTCTCTGCCAAGTCATGATTTAAACACTTACTCAATATGTGGGTTTAATAAACCTGTTTTATTCTTTTTTAATATAGAATGAAGAGCAAATAGACTTTTTCATATAGAGTTGCTATAGAATTAGATAAGTTAATGAAAGTACAATTTGAGGCATATAATATTCTCATAAAATATTAACTATTCATTATCATTCCTATCACTAATACCTACACATTTGCCACAGTATTTGTCAATGAGATTTAATGACATTCTTTATTATTCTCAAAGAGTCTTTAAATTGTCAACTGAAAGTTTAAGATGGATGAAATAAAAGGGGGACCTGCTTCTTCTCATGTAACTTCCTGCCATGTGTTTGTCTTGCTCTACTTAACTGAAAAAGAACATCAACAAAATTACTGCTCACAAACCTTTTATATGAAGCATTCAGGAAAGAAATTACTGAGTGGGAAGCCTGTTATTATCTCTACTAAGCAGAGAGCCACTTGAAGTTTCTCTTACTGAAATTTTATTCTCCAGCACAGCTTTAAAAATGTAAATGAATAATTTTTATTTATTGGCAATATAACTCACTTCATATGTAACACTAATAATTGTGAAATTTTTCATATTTTTAATATTTTTTGCCTGAATTACAATGAACTTACTGACATGGATGATTTCATTTCCAGCATATAAATATAAATATATTTTAGTGAAAGTGGATGCTTTTAAATTTTCTGTGCTCTACATGAAATAATAGGCATTAACAAATGGGAGAGATCTGGAAAGCTAGTGAGCTCACAAAAAGCTACATTTTGGGATAAGATAATAGGAATTTACATGTCACATCCCGTCTGGTATGCATTTGCAACAGATTTCAAAGAAAAGTAATAGCACCAAAGGTTGTGAAGGTCTGTGTATAAAAGCACATAAGAGGACCTTTCCATTAACTAAAGGATATTCCATTTTAAAAAGGAATGTGACATTTTGATATCTGCCCCAAACAAACCAAAATGTAAAGGGTGGTATGATAAAGGAAAAGAAAATCAAGAAGCACCTGGTTTTTTACTTCTTATACACAACAGTTTCAAAATTGTCATAGAATCACTTTATCTCTCTACAAAATATACAAAGGAGGATATTTTATAGCAGGTTTCATGTTGCTTTTGTCCTTGCTGTTATTGTTTTATAGGTATAACACTAAAATTTTAAGTGTAATATTTTAAATATAATATTTTGGGGAAATAAAAATAGCCCTGCTAGAAGAGACAGAGGGCTGAATAAGTTGAGCATAGAGAAGTTTTAAGGCAGTGAAACTATATCATGTAAAGAATATTTCTTAGTATAATATTCCATATAATACTATAATGGTAGGTTCAGAATCTGTTTCCGTGATTATTGGCGGGAGAGCCTTTGCAGCTTAGTTAAGTTCTGTCAAAAAGATTTGTGTTGGTCTACATCCAGGTAATAAATTGTGCTTTTATATTATTATATCTCCATTAATCTGGTTTTTTGCTTGTTTGTTCATCCCATGTTCTGTATCATCTTTTTTCATTATATCTTTTAAAATTAGTTGCAGGGTTCTTGGAGTTTTCGAACTCTTATGCTCAGGTCTCCTTAGCTCCTTCATAAATTTCCATGGACTGTCAAGAAGGCAAGGTTTTATAGTTTTATAGTTGAGGGGACTTTGCTTCATTGATTAGTACAACCATAGCTGCAACTTAGAATTGAAGTGAGTTTTTATCTTCTTAAGCATCATTAGAGTTTTTGTACTACCCACTGATTTCTCTAGTAAATTGTAAATTTAAATACAGTGTGAATGGGACATACCATTTCTTTATCTCACCCAGCAAGAAGCTACACTTTGTTGTAGACAGATTATTATTATTATTATCAGGAGCAGTGAGAGACAGTTTTTTCATTCCTGTTTTCATCAGAGAATGGCAATAAATCTTCACCTATTTGTCCCAATGTGTCTGGCTACAGGTAACAGAAAAACTTCACTATAGTTTCTTCTTAACAGTAAACAATGAGCGTCGGCCTGCGAGCTAAGTGTCGCTGGTTCGATCTTCCAGTCAGGGCACATCAGAGAAGGAAAACTCTGACTCCAAAAAACCTCCGCTGCCTTGCAGCATACCTCTTCAGGGGAAAGGCTAAGGGAGTAAACCCCGACAGAAAATCCGGAGCCGGAGTCCCTAAGGCGGTTTGACGTTGTAGTCAACACCGGCAACTCCTGCGGCGCACCTGAAGCCAAGCTGTATTGACTCCGTCTTTCCCTTGGACCCTTCAGCTGCGAAGAGAGGGGGGGTCTGCTGCATGGGCAACAGCAGACCCTCCATATCACCCTGCCCAGGCTCTGTAGCTTCAGCTTCACTGGAGAGGACACTCCAGCGTCATCGCAAGATGTCGATTCAACACGGGAGGAGACAGATACCGTGTCACTCCCGAGTCGGACTGCACAGCCATTCTCGGCGGTGCAGATAGACTCTTAAGAAGCTACACCATTGTCTCTCGAGACGGACGGCTGCCGACGACGACGAGGTTCATGTTATACATCTGTCTAAACCAATAATATGTACACCACCAATGAACCCTAATATAAACTACGGATTTGGGGCAATAATATTGTGTCAGTGAAGGTTCATCAGGTATAACAAATAGGTCATTCTTATACATGATGTTGATTATGGGGAAGGCTGCGCATGTTTACGGGCAGGGAGCATATGTAAACTTTCTGTATTTTCTGCTCAATTTTGCTGTGAAACTAAAAATGCTCTAAAAATAAATCTATTTAAAAGGAAAAAAAATCAAAACATCTTAAATTTTTAAAGGTGGGCAGAGATTTCAACACATGCTAACCAAATGGACCCCTGAGTTTTGGGGGGCCTTCTACAAAAATATCCCACAGACAGGCGAATAAAGCAAATGTATTAGGTTTAAAGACAAAAGGAAAACATAAAAACATAAAAATTATGTAACAGAATTTAGAAAAAGGAAAACTATTTTAAAGGAGTTAATATTTACCAAGTTGTATCTATATTATAATTATAGTAACATAAAAACTATATGTGAATATGGATGAAGACCAGAAAAGATGTTAAACAGCTGGCAGGGTTTAGGTATATTAAACTTGAGGCCTACAGATGCAATTACTAATTTGTCACTAATATGCAAATACTGATTTGCTATGAATATGTTCTTTGGCAGGTCTGTTCACTTCTTTGGGGCTAAATTTCGTTATCTACAAAAGAGGAAGTTGAAAGCTTAAATTAAATTAATGCTTCTTTCAAGGTTCCGACAAAAGTAAATATGTGTATCCCCAGGCTCAGAGATGGTAGCTTGAAGCACCCACTGTAAATTCAAATCTTTTTGAAGTCTCAAACTTTTCTCTTAAAATTCTATGTCCTCGTATACCAATTATATATTCATAAAGCTATTTAGAGAACAAAGCCCTGGTAGCAGCAACCAGAATCTTGTTTTCACCCTGCTCTGCTACTTAAGAGTAGGTTCCTTATCTGCTTAGTGCCTTTGTTTCCACATCAGTAAAATGATGATAAATAATAATAATTCCTACCCTCATGAGTGACATTTGACATTTCATAGTTAAGTGCTAAAAATAATAGTGATTACTGCTATGATACACCCTGGATTTTTAGCTTACTATGAGTTGCCAAATCTTCTCTTTGGTTGTCAAGATTCCTCAACAAAAGTGTACACTAACCCTGTTTGCTCACCAATATTTAAAAAATTCTAACAATAAATATTTGAAGACAGGTGTGTGTTTCTTTAGAATACTTATATACACAAAAGATTTGCACATTATAATTATATATTTGCTTGCATAATTACATTCTCTAGTTGGAAAAGTTAAATATAATCTTCAAAGAATTATAGAACAGTAGAAGAAGGCAATCTTTGTGGTATTATTAAAGGAGCTAGAGAAAAATCAAATTTAATATCAAACTTAGATTTCCTAACTTACATACCAGTTTGTCAAATGTTTTATATTATTTAAAAATAATAAGCATTACGATATAACTTTAATTTTTGTATTGAATATATCCTGAAAATTCTATAACAATTGTAATTTACTGAATATGTACTAGTAGATAGAATTATAATACAACTATTACATAATATTTGAAAAATAAACATCATTATCAATTTCACAATTCTTTTGAAATGCTACTTCTGCTGTCCTCTTTTTAAAGTTGATCCCACCTCATGCTTCAATTAGTTCCTGTAGTATTGTGGGTTCAAAGTTTAAAAAATCAACAACTAAAAATATATATATGTATATATACACATATATATTAAAAAACAAACTTTAGAAAGAAAAGCATTTTCTTTTTTGGTATTCTGACTTTCACTCTTAGGATTTTTATGATTGGTTTCCACCTAAATATTTAGAAAATAGATTAAGTGTAGATAAATTAAAGAGATACAAAGCATTCAACTTTTATTAGGCTGATTATTAATCATTTAGAGGGCTTTTTTTAGATCAAACATAAAATATTTCCAATAAAATTTAAAAATTACAGTTTTATTTTAGATAGTCTCTCCTTTTTAAAGACTGGAGGTACAACTAAAAAACAAAATTTATAGTTCAGTATCATAATTCATATAAATGGGCAAAGAGAATATAGTTACTTGTTTATTTATTTTCTTTTTGAATTGGACCATGGTTTTTCTAAACTATCCCTGTCTATTCCTAATCAATAATTTTTATCTCAGAACTCCTATTTAAGTGCAAGTTAGAATGCCAGGGAAATATAATATGGCAAAACCTCAGGGAAAGAAAACAAAGGAGGTGAGCTTTACAATAACTCTTGGTTACTACCTGGAGGGTTTCCACACCGCAATGTGGGGTGGGAGGCCCGAGGCAGAACCTGGTGATCCTCAAAAATTAGAGAGATGATCCTGGGAGTTTGGAGAAGCAGGATATCTACTAGGGACAGTTTGCAGGGCCAAGTACAAAAGGGAAGAGACTGGCAGAAACAGAGAACCCTGGACTTCTGCAGAGAGATCTTGTTTTCTCAGATGACTTCTAATCATCACACACAAGAGAAAATATTTTAAAGGTTCCTTATTTTATCTTTAAACAATGGCATTTAGAAATTCTACTTGTGTCCTTACCTACTCAATAACAATGATGGTGAAAGTCTGAGGAAGAACCCCAGATAAACCTCTGTGTGACTATTTAGCATTGGTTCCCAGAAGGCTCCCATCTGTATGGTCTAAGGGATGTACCCGTTGGCCAAAGCGCTATTTATAAGTGCTTTCACAGAACCACCAACCTAACCCTAAGGGAAAAAAACCAACAACAACAACAAAAACTCTTCTCTCTTGAACCAACCCATCCTTATCAGTAGGGGCTGAATTATATAAATATTCCCTGCAGAGCTCATTAGAGACTTCCTGGATCTTAGTTCTCCACACAGTTTCTCTCTTCTTACATAATCTAATGGTTAACCCCCTTGGGATTGAAAAGAAATTCTTCTGTCAATGCAACTTTTCTTCCTGAGATGTTTGAATGCAATTGACCGCCTCCAATTCAGTATGTTAATTTTTTCTTTTTCTTAACCAGTTGTTTACATCTCAAAGAAATTTCTGTACTTTCTAGAAAGAATTTTCAGGAGGGAGATATTCTTAATTGTCTTTTACTTAGAATTGTTTCCTGACAAGAACTAAGTATTTGATCATCTCTGGGGCATCTACAGGTGAAAATCACTTGGATCACGTAATTTAGGAGTTTGTTTACATGACAATATTATCAATATATTTTGAAGGCTTATTAAAAGTTGGGCTTGGGGAGCCAGCAAAAATATCAATGTCATAATAAATCAATATAAGTTCATAAAGATGAAGTTCCTTATAAAAGTACTAAATATAATTTACTAGCTTAAAGGAGAAAAATTATTTTTTACACAGATTTGTTGTTTGTAACATTAATAATCATGCAAAATTCAACAAAACTTAAAGTAAAATGGGGAAATATAATATGAAAGATCACTTCAATATTTCAATACTTGCTATATTAAAAAAAAAAAAAGTTGACCTCTAGGTCTGCCTAAATTGACTCACTTTACCTGAGAAAAACATAAATAAAATGAATACTTCAATTATGACTGAAACAATTCATAATGTGATTTATCAACATAATTGCCAGATGTTTACAATATCAGAACAGCAGGAATTTAAATGTGAATAGTAATAGCTACAATTTTCAGAGCCCTCATTATTTGCAGCAATTGAATTAAGGACTTCCTACTGTGCCATTCTTTGACTCCTAATAATAGTCCTAAACGCTAGGTGTGTTGACCATTTGGGCTAAAAAATATAGAATTTATTCTATCTGCTATATTAGGGATGAATACATTAAAGATTTATCAGAAGGCTCACAGAATCTTTGGAAAGGTTGAACTTTCAGAAAAAAAAATCACAATAATATGTACCCATTAATAGGCCAAATTAGGTCTTTTTTCTTGTGTTTCTAATGGGAAATATATATTGGTTGTGTTTAAATATCCTCAAGGGGTTTCAAAAATAATCCAAAATGTATTTAGCATTTTACACCTTTACTCTTCATTTGTTAATATATATAGCTACTTCAGCTTTTTTTCTTTTACATATAATTATTATTCTTTGGAGAAAGTTAAAGAATAGAAAATTACAGATGTTAAGTTTTCTTAGCTCTGTCTCTTCTGATTCTTTCAGAACACAGTGGGCTTTATGTTTGAGGCTGGATGGTTAGCTAATGGATTAATATCTACTTACTCCTATATGCATAAGAGGTGGGTAAAGTAGGTTCACAGTTTTTCATTTCTACACAGGGGCCTCTCACCCCATCTGCACTTCAGGGGAAATCCTGCACTAAGCTGCCTGCCTCTGGGACTAAACTTCTGGCCAGCATCATGTTCCTGCCATCTGAGCCAGCTCTTACAAAGGACATATTAGAATCCTGTTTTTAACCAACAGAATTAGAACTTCCCCATTCAATAAGAGCTGTGCAGCTATAGCCTGTCGATATCTTCGCCAACCAGTCAGAGTAGCTCCATTCTGATCAGTCAGGACAGAGTCTTTTGAGCCAATCAAATTGCAAGATTTGGATTCCTCATTTGCATAAGGATGGTCCAATCAGGGACCAAGGGCAGAATTTTTGTTTAGATAACTCAGCTCCCCCTATGGCTCTGAGAGGGCAGCCATTTACCTTTCCCCCAAAGTTTAAAGACTGCATTTCCCCAGATGGAGCGAAAACACTGAAGATGTCTTGCTGGACCAGAATGGAGAAGAGGAAACAGAGCAGGGGGGGACAGAACAGAGGAGACTGAAGCAGAGCAGAGCAGAGCTGTCTAGCCAGAGAGGGGTCTGGCCCCCAGATGACCGGGCCCCAGGGCCTCACAGACATGCTGCATCATCATTGAGCTGTAACAATATTGAGCTGTTCCACAGCTATGTTCTTCTCACAGCCATACTGGGTCACAGTTGAGCTATTTGCACTGAATTAAATTGTCTTCTTCACCGCACTCCAAATTGGGGATTCCTGTTGGTGTTGAATTAATACCAACAACCATTGGTTAACCATTCATAAGAAGTGGACAGAAAAATGTGGGGAGTAGTTCCACATTTCCAAGAAAAGAGAACTGCTTCAATGTCTGTGTTCTTCTGTAATGAAATGCGCTTTCTCCAACTTTATGAAATTGAAGAAACATTCAGTAAATATTTTAAACATTAAATATGACAAACTTATGACTTACAGACAGGGGGATAAAAAAAATCTGTCTTCCCATAGACCATTCATAATTTGTGCATTCATCACACTTCTTTTCCTTACAAAAATCCCTATTTGAATAGAGAAGGCAAATGCACTGTATCCACACATTGATTACCACAGCTTGGCTGATAATTGTAGATCAAAATCAAATACCTACTAGAGAACACCCAAAGATGGGTAATTTAAAGACCAAAGGCATGGAAGAATTTCCATTTAATAGAAACTTCATTTTTTAGAAATTTTCAAATTATATATTAAGGGAAATGTTTATGAGATCAATCATGATAGAAAGATCGGCATATATCTGGCCATCAACTAGCATCTCCAGGTATAATACTTTAAATAGGTGGCCTAAGTGAATAATTAATGTGTATTATTAAAAGTGCAGTTGAATTTGCCAAATTATTATAAACACAATATATAGCATTAAAATTTAGTTTTTCTAAATTTATGGGTTCATGGAGGATAAAACAGAGAAGATGGAAATTTTAGTTTCCTCAAAAGTTTTGAGTTTAGTTTTCTGGAGTGAAATTGATTTAGCTTTCTCCTAAAAAGTTTTTAATGCCAGTATCTGAAAGAACATTGGAATATTGGACATTGCCTTACATAACTGAGTAAAACCTCTGCCTTTATTTGTGGACAAGTTGGTTATTTTTACCTCTTCTGTATAGAAGAGTTTGGAAGTGACAAAAATTATAGGCGATTTAACCATCTTATCTTCAGTCACACTGAAACACTTATTAATGAGCTTAGAGATCTTACAGCAATACTCATATCTAAGTTCATGTGAAACTCTTTTAACGTGGAATACATCGAAGTTTCATGCAAATGGACTTATGTCCACTTTGAAAAATTTGTGGACAGGTGTGAGGACATGAAAGGTGTCTTAAACACCTACCTCCTTCATTAGATTAATAAAAGAATTTCTCTGCCATCTAAGATAGTCTGATTTATCCCTTCTCTTCCCTTTTTGTGCTACTCTTTTCACCAGTACTATATTTCAAGTGTATCATTGCTTAATCTTTTACTACTTGGTACTGTCTCCTTCCTTAATTTCTGTTATCTAAGTGTAAATGGCAGATACATAAATTTACAAGTCCTCAAAAAGAGATAAGCAAATGTAAGATTCATTTTCTAAATGCCCATTTTCTAAAAATATCTTGTGTGATTTTTCAGTACAAATGGTTTCTTATAAAAACTGAGACATTTCAGCCAACGATGGGAATTTGGGGTTTGAAGACAAATGTGTAGAGCATCCACTGGACTAGCACTGTGGAATGTAAACAATCCATTTTTCTTCATGTGAAACAAACTGAAATTGTATTTTTTCACATCCATTTTATTAGGGCATATTCTTGGAGTTAGTCAAACTGTGAGGTTTGAAGGCATTAACCTCTAGACTCCCAAGTCTGTCTAAGATTTCAGATATCAACTGCTAGACTGAGGGCCTTCAAAAATGACTTTCAGGTTTGATAATTGATTAGCAGGCATCACAGAACTCTCTGAAAGCTATTATATTCACAGAGTTTATTGTAAGGAAAGGATAGTAAAAATCACCCAAGACAAGAGACACATATGGCAGAGTCCAGGAAGGTTGAAAATGAGACACTTTCATTGCCTTGAGGACATGTCACCTCTGGGCATTGATGGACAGCAGTCCTTACCATGTTGTGAATCTAACCCAAACCTCAGTGAATAGAGTCTTTATTAGGGCTTCCTTACGTAGGCATGATTGATTGACTTAGTAATTTCCTTTGTGTTCGAACTCAGTCTGTAGCACCCTTTCCTCCAGAAATCTGGCTGTTACCACACACTCAAAAGGCTCACCGTGATCTCATTATCAGCATAAACTGTAAGCTGTGGTTAGAGGGGCCCACCATGAATAACAGAGATACTCCTACCACTCAGTAATTTCTGAAGCTTTAGAAATAATGTCCCAGGAGCCAGTGATAAAGACTAGACCTCTTTTAGGGGAAGACTAGATTTTTCATCATACCCCATCCCTACCACTATCAAGTAATTTATCTAAATCCAGTTTTATTATTAACTTATTAAGAGCAAGGGACACTCATGTTTTTTATTTCTCTCTCTCTCTCTCTCTCTCTCTCTCTCTCTCTCTCTCTCTCTCTCTCTTTTGTGGGGAAAAGGGTGGGGAGGTAAGTGGTTATAAGTTAAAATAGTAGCCACTCAGTACTAGCATTGGCTTTGCCAATTGATTATAAGAGACAATCACTTAGTTCACTTGACCCACAGTTTCCACATCTCTAAAAGCAGAATAATCATTCATTTACACAATGTTTAGAGGATAAGTAATGATAAGAGATAATGTATGTGAATTTTACATGTGCTCTGGAAAGGACAATTATTTGTGGAGAATCAAATGATCAGATCTTCAAGAATGGAGTTCTCAATTATATTTATTGCTGTATATCGCAGGTCATGAGAAAATAGATATTATGGAAATATCTAATAATGTCTATACTCTATAGATAACAAATATAATCAGAGTATTATGAAGGAGACATGGAGAATTCCAAGATTTTAAAACATTAGATTCTCTCAAGGTTTTACAATGATCAGCTTGAAGAAGTATGTTCTACTTGCTGCAGTCAGTTGCTACTGGTGAACAAGAACCAATTGTGTACCATGTTTTTCAGCTCCTCATTCAGTGAAGCCACGTGGGTAACCTAAAATCAGCCATAGTCAGCATATTTACATCACAACTATTTGTAAACTTTGAAAATCAATCTTCCTCTCGATCACCCTCCAATCCCTGAGCTAGTTAAAATTTACCAACACACTTTTGCATATATAAGTTCCAACAGAGAGATGCAAATTATGAGTATCAAATGAGAGAAAAGAGGTTCCCCAGTGTACCTGATATCAGGCCTTCCTTGGGACTTTTATGTGATTCAAATGTCTAATTTCCTAGGGGGGAATAACTAATATAATTGAAGAGACATAAGCTGAGGGATAATGTGAAGTAAGGTGCATTAGCTAGATATTTGCAGACACTTTTTATGAGAGAGATCAGAATACTAGGCTTTAGTGGAGGGTGCAATTAATGCTAATCCCATTTACAGTAAAAATTGTGTGTGTGTGTGTGTGTGTGTGTGTGTGTGATGTACATCAGAGCCAGAATTGATAAAGACTTACAATTTAGGTTGAGGCATTTAGATAAATTTGTGGAGGATGGGAAAATATGTAAAACCATCAAAATTTAGAAGTAAATTAAGTGGTCTCATTTGTGCAATTCTTAAGAGAATAATTTCAATGGATGCAACATTTCAAGTTGACAACCATTTGGAAGATTATTGCATTAATTCAATTTTGAATCCAATCAAGGCCTTGGGAAATTTAGACATTGTAAAAATATGTGAACAAATGAAAAGGATGAAAGAAGGGAGGGAGGGAGGGAGGATCCAAACTTGAATGAAAATTTCCTGAATTAGTTACATCTACAGAAATTAAAGAGAACACAGTGTCATTTTTCCTCAGAAATATGCATTATCTTTAAAACAATCCTTTTCAACAGAGGATTTGAAAGTTTTCTTTCAAGTAGGTAGTATGTGGATGGAAGAAATTATCCAAAAAAAATGGCTGTTAGCTTAACAGAAAATATTCATGGGTGATGAAAGTTTATATGTCTTGTTCTCTGATTTTCTCTTTAAAAAGCAACATTGGTATCAATCACTTAGAGACAAATAAGACCAAGCAAAATGTATGCTGTGAAACCTATCCATACCCTTTTTCCTTACCTCACTAGTTGTGCAGTTCACTTTTATTTTCTAAACTAATATCACATTTTATTACTATTAACCTAAGTTTTCTCTAATCATTTACTGATTGGTCACTTTTGTTTGTCATTTTTTTGTACAAAGAATATATTTTTCTAAATATGCAGAACTGTCATTTCTATGGATAACAGATTCTGTCTTTTCTAAGAAAAACTCTATTTCTCTATAATTAAAATATTTTAACATTTCTTTTTCCCTACTTAACATAAATTATAATATAAAATTAGAAACTAAAACATCACTAGAGATCATCTAATTCTACCTTGTTTTATAAATGGAAAAAAAAAAAAAAAACACGAGATGTTTAGTTGACTTGTTAGGGTCATGCAGCCCATAAGTGGAAATTCAACATTCTATTTTTCATTCACAGTGAATCACAGATGTTGATTTATTTTTAGTTTTAAGCCATGGTTTTTGTTATTTATGTATGAGTGCAATCTTTACTTATTTTAAGGTGGATTTCAAATAGAGGAATTTAGTCTTCAATCCACAAAGAGATATACTTGTTGAAAGTCAACATGTAGTAAGAAAATAAGGTAATTAAAACTTTTCATTTTAAATTGACTCCAATTCTAACTACACCTAAAATTTGAAAACATAATCAAGCAGTGATCTTTGCCACTCACATCTGTGATCCAAATGGCCCTGCAGATGTGAAACTGTCTGTTGCTATGGAAGAACAGCTGGAATCAGGTAATTAGTCAAGTCAGCATGAGCTCAAGCACCGGAGACTAGAAAGTTTTGACTCTGTAGTAGAAAACTCTGGGGAAGGAAGCAGAGAGCCAGATTGTTGCAGGAGTGGCCGTGTGAGTGACACAGCTGTGAGCATAATTAAGCTCTGTTCCTACTGGCAAACAGAAATGGTGCTTACCCTTGAATATATGAAACGTGACCATCGGCAGACCAGTCTTTAATCCTGCCCCCACTGTGATAGAGAGCCAACACATTCAGGTCAGAGATCCCAGAGAAACTGAAAAAATGGCTTCTGTTTAGAGAATGCAAGAAGCAAGTATGTCAATTTTCCTGAGACTTTGAGAGAAACACATGAGTTTTCTTGGAGAGCTCTTATTATTTCTTATATGGTCAGTAATTGTCTACAGTTTGTCAGATGAAGAATGGAGGGCATTTATCACCTTATGCTAGTTTCAAGGGGAAAAAAAGCATTAGGCTGAATTGGGAAGTGTGATGTCATAGTTAAGTAACAAGACTAAAATGTGATAAAAAATTTAATTAAACATTAGTTCATGAGTTCAAACTCTTTATCTGAAACACAGAAGTGTTGTTCTAACTACTGTAATAAATAGGAATTAGAAAATAAAAATCGTTCTTAGAATTGCTTCAAAATATCATAAATTAAACATACTAAGACTTTTTCAAGGGAAGGATTTGTATTTCCCATAATCTTTCATTTAGCCACTTTCTCACTGGTACCTAAGAGGTAAGTAAAAAGTGATGACAGTCAACGATGAGATGAAAATTTTTAATTTTATACTTATTCTGCTCTTAGGAATACAAAGCAGTGGCATGAGGAATCACACACACACACACACACACACACACACACCAAAGGAGATAATACTGCATTTGTGTTCATTTGGTAATTATTTACTAAACACCTATTCTGTTGCAGGTTACAGGCATTCTTCTTGGTGCTGAGAGATATAAAGATGAGCAACAGACACTGTGTCTCTGCCCTCATCTATCACTGGTAGTGTTCCTCCCCCCCCCCCCCCCGACCTCTTATCTACACATACACACACAGGATCATGAATGCACAGAGGAAAATTACAGATAATAATAAGCTGTCAGCATGGGAATAAAATTCCACGATGAAAGAAACAGTTATCCTTGTATTTATCATCTAGAGCCTTCCACAGTAACTGGGCCACGACCACCACTGTCATTACCATCACGATTATTTCTACAGACTTCACAATAAACTCATTCTTTCTAGCTGTGCTAGACATTGTACCCAGCAAGTAAAGTGCACTGGATCCAAACAACCAAAAAAATTACCATTTTATAGATGAAAAACAAAGGCACAGAGAAATTGTCACTTATCCAAAGTCACATTTCTAAAATGTGATCTAAATTGTGTAGAGCTGTAAACAAAACACATACATTACAATCTGAGTCTATGTTCCTACTCACTCAACTCTTATGCGGGTAAACAAATATGTGTTGATATTTTTAAAGAAAGGAAGAAGGAAGGAAGGAAGGAAGGAAGGAAGGAAGGGAAGAAGGAAGGAAGAAAGGAAGGAAAAATGTCCCAAGTAAATATCAAGTTTTCTAAATGTGAATCAAAAGTTTCTTTTCAAAGGTTAAAAAACATTATTTAGACATTTTAAAATTTCCATATAAAAATCTTAATTTAATCAGGATCAAGATGCATACTTCTAGGGTATTCAAGTCTATGAAGACAGATTTTAATTCTAGAATAACATTAAGAAAAATGGAATCAATATTTTGTTCAAGGACACTGACAGAGACACTTCTCCATAGAGATTGTCCCAATGTGTGTAAGAGTGCTCTCACTGTGTCTCAGGTCTTGTGGTTGGTATTTGGTAAGTCTAGGCAGTTCTCTAGAGAAAAGACTAAATAGGTTTGCAGGTTAAGAATGTTGGGTAAATAACTTAAAGTACAGAATGGAATTAATTGAATTTATTCCACTAAAGAACAACTCATTTTGCTCTACAAATCTGACAAACCTATCAGTTTGGTTTCCCTCATTTTCAGTGAAAATAAGACCAAAGTTGATAATGGGGGGACATGTGACAATCCCTCTGGGCAATCTTTCCACCAGACACACACTCACAGCAAAAAGGGAAAGGCGATTATGATTCAAATGGGTAAGTTGACATGTCTGAAGTGATGAGAGGCAGTAGTTAAAAAATGTATAAAAAGCAATAAAAAATGTACAGTAGCGAAAATACTTCAAGAAAGGCTTATTAATAATATTTAAAGTTTGTGTCTGTTTATATGTCACACCCACTATGAACAGCCCCCCTTCACATGAAGTATATTTTTATTTTTTAAATATTTTATCTTACTTTTACTGACTGTGACCCCTTTAGTGTTTTGGGTATTTTATGGATTCTCTCCATAATTCTTTGAAATTTTACAGAACACAAAAGTTGGAACTGGGACCTCCTGCTTATCAGAAGTTTCTATGATGAGATGTACATGAAATGCATTACTTTATTTGATGCTAAGGACAAGCTTTTGCACTATCCTAACAAATCACTATTTAGCATGGTACTGAAAACAATGAAGACTGTCTGTTTCCCTACTGTTTCCTCAAGAGTTTACATCACTGAGGATGTTAAAGTGTAAAATAAGTCCATACTCATCCCTAGGTGTGAGGGTTTTTAAAAACGTTCCTTGTAAGATAAAGCTATAAGACATAAAGGAATAAACTCACAGCTTTAACACAATAAAAATAGCCTTTTCATTAGGGCATCATGAACAATCATGGAGAAAATATTAGTAACATACTGTATTAGTCAGTGTAGACTTCCTCACATTTCAAACAATCTCAATAGCTCTCAGCGTTTAACACAATGAACACTTTTCTTCTTGCTCACAAAAGTATCCAATAACAGCCAATCAGGAGGCCGCTATTCCACCCAGTCAGCTTTGGCATCTTTCCAAGCCCTCAAGTCCTACACTGAATTTTCTGCATTAGCTCTTGCTACTTCTCAAGCATATCATCTACCTCTCTTTTTAAAAATTGAATCTTATGCCCCAGGGACCTCTCTTACTGCATGAATTTCTGGCGGGATTTTGATCACATAGCTGTAATTCTGTCCCAGCCCTGGGTGGAAGTGACTCACTCAGAAGCCCCTGCCCTTTGGTCAAAATAATTAGTTTAGATTGATCAGATTTATTCCCAAGAATGATTTCTGTTTGTTTTTATTTTTGTCACACTTATTAGGAAAGATTTTCTCTACTTTCCCTGACCCTTAAATCAGTGTTGAAAAGATGTCTTGTCACAGCTTGCTTACACCATTGAGTCTTACTGGATGATCAACTTCTCTGCAGTAGGAGATAGTGAATCCCAGTGAAAAATAAATAAATAAATAAAGACCATCAGATATGGGAGGTGGAGAAAGAAAAAAGTTTCCTGAAAACACAGAAAGATTTCTGACAATACTGCCTAAGCTTCTGAATTGAGTCAGGTTCATCTCAACATTTTATCCAGGTAATTTAGTTGATTCACTTTCTTTTTAAATTAAGTTATTTTAAATTAACTCTCAACAGCAATGATATAGGTCCTTAATACACAGTCTCCTTCTGTAGTTATAGTTTTTCTATAGCTCCCTCTAAATTGGTGAACTTTTAATAATGACCTAATTCTAATAGATGTATTCAAAATCTGACCCAGTCTGAATATATAGTCACAATTCAAAGTTATCTATTTAAAATTTTCACAGGCCTAAAAGAGTATTATAGGCAATTTTTAAAATCTTAAGGATAAAAATGATTCTTTAAAAGACCAGTTATTTAATGGCTTTATTATCTACATGTTTCAATCTATTCTGAAATGTGTATAAATCAGGTTTTAACAAATATTGTATTTCTTATTATTTTACTTAGTTTACATGTATGTAGAAGTTGAAAACATCATGTTTTCTCTTTTTGATTTGGAGGGGAGAAAGGTAGAAACATAGATATGGAGAGAAAGAATCAAAACTGATGGAATCTCTAAAATTTTAGACTCAGGTCACTTATTTCTTACAGACACAGTGTGAATTATAGTAAATTAGAAGCACATACCTTGTCTAGTTTCCCAGGTTCACGCTGAAGAGGAACTTTGCCTCAGGATGAATCACCCTTCAGTGTCACCCATGCCTGATTCAGATAATATTTAGATGAGGTGTTGAACATTTAGTTAGTGCTGAAATGGGTTAAGTCTTTGGAGCTGTTAGGGTAGGGTATATGTATTCTGCATGTGAGAAGGGTCTTATTTGGGGGAGAAGAGAGGGACAGTTTAATTGTATCCCCCTCAATATTTATATGTTGCAACCCAACCCCCATTACTTCAGAGTGTGGCCATGTTAGGAAATGGGTCTTTACAGAAGGAATTAAATTAAAATGAAGTCATTAAATGGTGCCCTTCCTTAATATGATTGGTGTCCTTATAAAAAGAGGAAATTTGGATAAAGTCATGTACATAGGAAAGACTTTATAAGCACAATCTGTATATGCAAGGAACAATGCAGACAGGCATGGTCCTGGCCCTCATAGAATGTACGTATGATCTAGGCTGAAAGAAAAACCAACGACTTTTATGGAGTGATGAGACAGGAGGAGAAAGCAGGATGACGGGAGAAAATAGAGGTGGGAGGCCTGAAAAAAAACAAGGAGACCTACTTAGGTCCAAAAAGCAAAGATACATTGTTGCTCAGACCTAAAGAATGAGTGCCATTTTTGTCCTCCAAAAAACAAAAATCATGTTGAAATACTGTAGTAGATCATACAGTGTTCACTATATACCTCCCGTAAAAAGATGGAATTTATCTACCTCTTGAATTGTAGCTGGTTTTCTGGCTTGTTCTGACAAATGAATGTGGAGAAATTGATGTCAGGCAAGTTCTGAGCCAAGCCCCATGAGCCCTCACAGTTTCCAGTCCTGCTTCACGTGGAACATGTCTTATATCCAAACCTGGACTGGGGTAGCCAGCAAGAGGACCATGAAAAAAAAGCAGAGGTGCTCCATGTGAAAACCAGCCAAGCCTCCGAAATGTTGTTCCCATTAGACTGGCAACTGACTTACAGATTCAGGAGGGAGCTCAACTTGGACAACCAAAAGAACTGCTTATTCATAGCAGTGCTATTTATAATAGCCAAGTGCTGGAAACAGCCTAAGTGCCCATCTGTAGATGAGTGGATCAAAAAACTGTGGTACATTTACACAATGGAATACTATGTAGTAGAAAGAAAGAAGGAACTCATGCCATTTGCGACAACATGGATGGAACTAGAGAGAATTATGCTTAACGAAATAGATCAGGAAACAAAAGACAGATACCTGTGATCTCACCTAATACAGGAAACTAATGAACAACACAAACAAACAAGCAAAATTGAACCAAAGGCAAGTAAAAAAGGAGCAGACTGACAGTGACCAGCGGGAAGTGGGGAGAAGGAGAAGGGAGGTAAATAAGGGAAGGGTCTAGTCAAAGAACTAGTATAAATGACCCATTGACATGGACAAGGTTTTGGGGATGGATGGCGGGAGAAGGACTGGGGAGGGGAGCAATGGGGGAAAAAGTGGGATAACTGTAATAAAAAATCAATCAATCAATCAAAATTTTTTAAAAAAGAACTGCTTAGTTGAGTTCCGTCCAAACTGCCAATCTACTAAATCATGATCTAAGTAAGTTGTTGTTTCTTTAAGCCTCAAATTTTGGGGATGGTCTATTAAACAGCAAAAATTAACTAATCACAATTCCCTAGGCTAAGAAAGAAAGCTTAAATAATTTGAGTATAGCAGGATTTTTTATTACATAGTGTAAGGGGGATAGATATTGTTGAAGGCAAAGGGGTCCAGATGATGGAGGGCTTAAAAAGACACAATCAACAGTTGGGTGCCATCCTTAGTGCAATGGGAAACTATTGATACAATTGGTAATTTTAGAAGGAACATTCTCATATCATGCTGAATATAGATTTGAGAAACATAAAAATAGGTGCAGAGAGATGATTGGCAGGCGTTGATGGTAGTCGGAACAGGACTGCACTGATTGACTACAGGTATGGGGCAGAGAAACTGACTATGATATCCAGGTGTTGGTGACCATTGCTGTGCTCAGGATCACAGGATGGTAAAGAGGCTTGTAAATGTACAGAGGAGAGGGCATCTGTTTTAAGTATATTGATTTGGATGTGACTCTAAAACCATATAGTGACATGAGCAACTGAGCATGTGAGTGTCAAACCTGAGAGATATCAGAGGTAGAGAAAGATTTTCACCAATTGGAATATAATTATGACGGTGAAAATTAATAATATCATTGCTAAGTATACATATAGTATATATTTTGCCAGTCTCATAGTGCATAAAGACCTTTATCATATAAATGCTATTAAACACAATAAATAAAATGCCCTGGGTTGCAAAGCAAGCCAATTGTACTGAGATATGTACAATCAAAAATAATAAATTTGTAATACAAGAAATGTATGTGCTTCATTAGCACATTAAATGTCAAGATTTTAGGTCTAATACCTATCATTATTTCAAAGGTGCAAAGATGCATTTCAATTGGAGGCTAGTGTAAGTAAAGATGTCTTTTTTTCTCCCTATCCACATCCCTTTTGGAGTTTCATGGACTTAAGGATAGAGAGTGTGAAGAAAAAAAGACTACAGCAGAGTTCTGAGATTATCTCTACCTTATGTAATGATGATGGACTAGGTAGAGATGAGAACCAGCAAAGGAGATATAACTAACCACTAGTGTGTTAGGAATAGAACTGGGGAGATGTGTTATAGAAGGCAGGAAAAGAAAGACATTTTAATGGAAAGAAAGGTCAATATGTATTGGATCACACCTCTGGAATCTAACAATCATGGTTTGAATACTGATTCTGTGATGGACTAGGTATGTGAGCTCAGGCAGGTCATTTAATCCGTTAAGCTTTACTTTCTTCTTGTAAGAGGATGAATTAATTTCATTAAATTTTTCAGTTCTTGCCTCTTCCTGTAACCATGCTCTTTGACATCTGATTTAGCAGTTCTACACACTAAACAGGTAGATTCTAATTCTTCATATCTTGAATCTGGGCTTGGCCATGTGACTTGCTTTGGTGATGAAAAAAGAAAATTACAGTTGGAAACTTAAGAGACATAATGTGGTTCTACATCCTCTCTTGCACCACCGACATCACCATGAGAGAACGCCTTGATTAATCTGCTAGAGAATAAAAGACATTTGGGCAGAGCCAAGTCTTTTCAGTTGGCCCAGCCAACATGAGTCTAGGTGCTCCAATAGCCAAGGGGATCTCTTACATATAAAAACAGTCCAGCCAAGCTTAGTACAGCTGTACCATAGCTTACCCCAGATACTTAAGCAATAAATGCTTATTGTTGCGTGCACTCAAGTTCTGTGGCTGTTTATTACACAGGATTATCATGGTGATAAATAACTGATATTAACTGGTAACAATCTGGAAAAAAAAAGGAATAGTAGCATTTTCTTCCTTTATAGGATGTAGTGAGGAATAGAAAAAGCAATTATATATAAAATATTTTGGCTGCTGAGAAATCATCCATGTTCAAAAAATAGGTAGATATGTAGCTGTAATAAATGCTGCTTGGTTAACAACAAAAGAACACTGAAAAATACCATATGCTTGCTTCCGTTAGAATAATACCAATGAAGTAGTAATGAAGTTGTAATAATAAACATGGAAAACAAAAGCCAACTGTTTACAGGAATTGAAAAGAAATACAAGAACAAAAAAAAAAATGAATGTAGAATGCTAATAGTAACCAAGGCTATCATTTACTTAGCACTTAATATATTCCAGATACTGTACTGTTTTATGTACATTTGTCCTTATTTAATTAAAAAAATACTTCATAAGGTTATGAAGTTACCAACCTACTAGACACCCAGTATGGGAAAAACAGAGATTATGACTTGAAAGATCCACTTTCTCTAACTTTCAAACAAAGTACCCCTTTTGACTAAGTGTATTTATCAAAAGATAACATTTATGTAGCCATGACCCAATCTGATGGATTTTATTATAGTATTCCCTCACTTATCATGGGTATTGCGTTCTAGACCCCCCCCACGATAAGTGAAAATCTGTGAAGTAGGAATCTTATATTTATTTTAGTATTTATATATATATTAAGGCTTTATAAACCCTTCCCACACACTTTTAAACTATTCCCAGCCCCTTATTAACCTTTCCCACTCCCTTATTAACCTTTTCCACACTTTTATAAACACTACTTATGTTCTTAAACATATTCTACACTCTTAAACCTACGTAACTTTAACAACATACGTATACAGTATTGCAAAATCCCGTGATATAGCGAAAAATCCCACGATAAATAATTAAATGTAATTTTAAAAAAATCCCACGATAAAGTGAGGCCATGATAAGTGAATCACGATATAGAGAGGGACTGCTGTACATTGCCTTGAAAGATTTCTCAAACTTTCTGCACAGCGTTGCATTTTTACGACACTGACATGAAACAATATAAATTCTCCAGTGGTTATTTAGGCATTTGAATCATAGCTTTAATTACTTGGCAGAGAAATGAAAGGAGTGTGAAATTTGAAACTAAGCAGATCAACAGGCAACAGGGAAGCTGCAGCCAGAAGAAGCCGTGTTCAAACTCTCACACTCATTCTAGGTAGGTGGCCTCAGGGAGATTTTCTCCTCTTTTCCTCAAGCCTAAGTTTCCTCTTCTTTAAATTCAAGTATTAATACTACTTATGTTTAAAGTTCTTGTGAAAAATAAATGCAATGATACACATGCATGCTTTATAAAGTGTCCGGTGCCTTGATAATTATTGTTTTCTCTGGAATAATCATGGTATTGATGATGAATGATGTCATTGTGAATAACTGGTAAAATAAGATTATTGTTCAATTTACTAATGGTGCGTTTTTTAGGAAAGGCTGCCAAAATTATTACAAAGAGTGGATACACATGCATTTATTCTATAATAAAGCCCAGCTCTTTGATTCTAGTGAGGTAATAATTTAGAAGCATGGATAATTTAGAAGCATGGATCAAGAGGTCTATTTCCAGATTTTCTAATATCTTTGTGACGTTAGAAATGTCCTATTCCTTTTGCGAGTGAGACTCCATTTCCTCTTTTACAGCATGAAGCAGTTGGGTAGTAGTCAGGACTCGGAAGTTTTTTAGAGCTGCCATTCGGTGAACCTGGTCAACTTTAAATTCAGAAAGAATACCACTCATTCCCGTTCACACTCAGAACTGAGGAGTAAAAAAGAATGCATGGGTTCAAGGAGCTAAGGTACCTCCCTCTGACTTCGTCAGTCCCTCGGCTCTGATTTGGCTCAGATGTTGCCTGACGTACAGCCAAGACACTCCAGACTCTATGAGAGAAACTGCAGGTTTTCTGAGGATTATCGTTGGGTGTCCCAGTTATTCCCAAATCTATTCTAAGGGGAGAAATAAACCATGAAAATGGGCAGCTCCTCTTCCAGAGTTCTCAAATAGGAAAATGTGGAAGTTTTGGAAAGGCCCCAGGCTCTTTTGCTGCACAGATTAAATTCTAAAGATTGATGTAGTGCCCACGCAGTGTGGGGTGGTGGTGGTGTGGAGACTCCAGGGCAGTGTCAGCAGTCCCCCTCCCCACCCCCCCACAATCCACTGCTAAGAGATCTGCACAAGGGACCTTCTAGTCCTGGGCAGGCTCTGAACCGAAATCCTGCCTAACTGGCAGCAAGGACTTCGATGGAGATGGAAGAACTAAGCTGCAAGAATTTAAAAAGGAACCCTGTGTGGCCGTGTCTGCTCTGGACAGACACCTGGCCCTCTCATGGGCGCATAGGCAACTAGCAGGCTTCTGGTGTCTTCTTAAGGGGTTGAAAATGGATCCAAAAACCTGTCTTTAATTTTTATTCATTTACTGTGTGTGCTGGTTTGGCTCAGTGGATTCAGCGTCGGCCTGCGAGCTAAGTGTCGCTGGTTCGATCTTCCAGTCAGGGCACATCAGAGAAGGAAAACTCTGATTCCAAAAAACCTCCGCTGCCTTGCGGCATACCTCTTCAGGGGAAAGGCTAAGGGAGTAAACCCCGACAGAAAATCCGGAGCCGGAGTCCCTAAGGCGGTTTGACGTTGTAGTCAACACCGGCAACTCCTGCGGCGCACCTGAACCCAAGCTGTATTGACTCCGTCTTTCCCTTGGTCCCTTCAGCTGCGAAGAGAGGGGGGGTCTGCTGCATGGGCAACAGCAGACCCTCCATATCACCCCGCCCAGGCTCTGTAGCTTCAGCTTCACTGGAGAGGACACTCCAGCGTCATCGCAAGATGTCGATTCAACACGGGAGGAGACAGATACCGTGTCACTCCCGAGTCGGACTGCACAGCCATTCTCGGCGATGCAGATAGACTCTTAAGAAGCTACACCATCGTCTCTCGAGATGGACGGCTGCCGACGACTGTGTGTGTGTATATAAAAACTGCAAATGACATTCTCGCTCCCTCTTTGTCTCTTACACATACACTCGTAGACATGAAAATAGATAAGAAAATGTTTTACTCTATTCCTAAAATTTTGCTAAATCCTACTACTTGGTTCTACCAGCTTTCTATTTACCCAGTCAAAGCAACAAAACATCATAAGGATTAAAGGGCCGATGTACAAGGGGAAGCTTTGTGATGAGGATATTATCAATAATTTCCACAGTCATAGTTTATAGCTGTGGTTCCCCCTTCTATTAATTGATATATTAAAAAAAAAAAAAAAAACCATACTCTTAGGTGTCAGTTCTTTGTTCTTTTGTTACTTACCTAGTTATCTGTTATCTCACACTTCCTTTTCCCCTGAAAGTGGCAAGTGTACTGGCTGGGAAGTCTCATGTCTCATTTTAGTGGTTCTGGATATTCTCACATTTCAGTAGGTTTTAACAGGATTCTTATGCCCCATTCCTTTCTCCAAGCTTATTATGTCTTTCAAATTGCTACGGGTAGAAAATGTCTTCCTGAAACTCCATAGGGCCATGCTTGGAATACGATCATTGTTTGGTTGCATTGCATACTTAATTCCTGTGTTGCTGATTTTTTCCATTGCTATGGCTGCATAATACAGTATCCTAAACTTGTGGTATGAACAGCAATCCCTTTGGGATGCTCAGAAATTCTATGGATCCAGACACCAGAAAGAGTTCAGGAGAAATGCTGTCTCTCTTCATAATGTCTGGAGCCTCAGCTGAGAACACCCAAAGATCGCGGGTGACATCTGGAGCCACTGAAATCACCTACAGGCTCATTTATTCACAGCTCTATACAATGTGCTAGATGCTGCTCCCTGTGACTTGAGTTTTCTCTTCAGTAATAAGGGTGTAATTTTGGTATCTAATTCAGAGGTTTGCTGTAAATTTTATATTTTATTTTGGCACGTAGGTAGGTGAGTATTTATATATATATATACATGTCACTCTACATATTATTTGAACAAGTAAACAAGAGTTTTATTTTATTCACATACATAACTATAAAATATCTTGACACATAAGAGGTGCTCTTTGAATATATCATGTAAAAGAATGCAGATGCGGTTTCATCAAGTGTCCCAGTACAAAGTAAAAGCTCAAAAATATGGTTTGTTTGGAAAAACATTTTCTCAGGCTGTGTTCATTAGGGCGTAATGGTTCTGAGCACTGGCACTAAAAATGAACTTGTTAAATTCTAATCCCAGCTGTGTTATTTGCAAGCATTAGACCTGGTCTCAGTGTCCTCATTTGTAAAATAGTCATCATGAAAAAGTAGTTTCTATTTCATGGGGTTATTGTGAGGTGTCAGTGCATTCAGCAGGTTGACAATGTATAAATTGCTAGGCCAGAATTGGAGTCATTGCTAGATATATTACAGTGCACCCTTATATTGCAGATTAGAAAATGGAATTCTACATGGAAAGGACTAAATCCTGGAGCTCGAGAGCAAGAAAGATAAGACTGTGTTTGCTCCCAGGAGATTATAAACAGAAACTCTCCACTCTTTGCACACATTGCTCTTACATTCTCCCTTTGTACATTATTAAGAGAATCTTTTTGAAGACCTTCCTCTCTCAACTTGGTTATCAGAAATTTTATATATATATATATATATATATATATATATATATATACACATATATATGTATATATATATATATATATATATTCAAGTGTTTGAAGGAAAAATGCCTTCCATACTTCTTTCTTCTTTCATTTTACTCCTTTTTATATTAAGTATGTGGTTATAAGAAGCAAATCCCAGGAACTGAAAACCTAAGTAGACCAGAACTAGAAGCAAATGGATCAGCTCTGACTCTCCATTTGAAAATGCTTTTACAGTGTTAACCTTGAAAATTCTGAGTTTAATTCTTTTAAAGTAGATAAAATGTATTTCTAGCTCTGTACATTTAAGTCACATCTATCACCTTCCCACCATCCGTATAAAAACTCTGCTTCTTATCATGTAGTCGATTTTGGAGGTTGAGTTTTGAATGAGGCATAAAGTAATCTAATTAAATGAACTGAAAATATGATATAAAAATCTTAACCTTCCCAGAGACATTTCAATTTTAAATGAGGTGGTTTATTAATAGTAGTGAGGCTCTACGTGATGAAATGTCAGGCTATGTGATAAAGGAAAAATGGAGAAATTAACATTCATTGAGAGTCCACTATGTACCACCACTTTGCATATTTTTGTTTGCAAACTTTTTAAAGACTCAGAGCAGTTACACCATTTATCCAAGTCACATAGCTAAATAGTAAAAAAACAAACAAACTCAAAACTGAACTGTTATTTGCACAAATGAGTACACCAGTATCATGTAACAATAATCATGGCACTAGCTACTGGTTTCTTATTCTGATTTTATGATAATAGATTGGAATAATGCCAAGTAAAAAAATGAGTGCATCTAAATGCATTATATGAGAAATATTTTTTAATGATAAGGCATAATGTCTACTTTAGAAATATTGTGAGGGGTGTAGAATTTTTAATAATATCAGCATGTTAAAAAATAGAAAATTAAGCCATTTTCATTGGCTTATTGATTAAGGTCTGTTTTGTCAGTCATTTTGTCATGAATGGGTAGCTTCCTACTTATTTTCAGGGTGGGGCAAAAGTAGGTTCATAGTCTTTAGTAATTGAAACAGTTTATTCTTGCATTATTATTTATTAATTATTACGTTATTTTTCATATGAATCACTGTAAACGTACTTCTCCCCAACTCTGTATTTACTTATGTCATACGTTATATTATATGGGTGGACATATGTGTAAATACTCATTCTCAGGATTTTCAAAGATATGTCTGCATTATTGCCTTTATTGCTATTGAAATAATGTCTTGCATTGTCAACATTTCTTTTTGTGCTCCATAAAACCCAGAGATATTTCTATTGATGGCCTCCTTCAGCACCAAAAAGTGATTTCTGTAACCACAATAAATTTCTATATTTCCAATATGTAACAATCAAATCATTGAACAAACAGTGGTACACCGATACTGTGAAAAGCCATTTCATGTCATCTGATAGACATTTACTTTCTGGCTGTCAGAAGCTTTCATTTTTATTCCAAACATTGTGGCATTCAATGGTCGGAGTCAAATAGGAAAGAAATAAAGTTCCTTGCTCAAGAATGTTTTCTGATTAAGAAAAAGGTCCTTCAAAACGTTTCTCTCACTAGGAGAATAAAAAAAAAAAAAAAAAAAAAAAAAAAAACCTCAGTAGTATATTAAATAGAGACATTTTGTCAAAGAAGACACTGCATAATGACTATCATTATTAAAATGCCAAACTACATTTTTTACTCAATCAACACTGGGAAATTTCCTTAAAAATACTTTATTCTCTAGCTTTCGAAGTTTTTAAAAAGGGACACATCATATGTAATATTTTCATCTGGTGTTTGGTGTTTCCCTAAAAGGAAAAAACATTAATATTTATCAATCTATGATGATGTTGTCCCCACATGGTTCATTCTCCTTTGGACTTGTTCACTTTGTGCTTATAGCTGTGAAATAATAACTTTCTTAAAAATCTTTTTGCATCACTACCCTGAAATTCTAAAGGATGGGGCAGTTTCACTGATGACATGGGAAGTACTTGAACTCAATAACAGATGTGGTGCCTTTCATCAATTTCCAAAAAAAGCGTGGTAAAGCAGACCTTGTTCATTTAGGAAGTTTCTCTTTCTCATTCGGTGTTGGTGTTTGACATTATTCCAATATTCGGTAAATTACTTTTTCCCTCCAAATAACTTATTTCATTAAACTTACCATTATTTTTATTTGGAGAATGGTTTTGGTTATTTTGTGAATCCGAGGTTACACTGGCACGTTTTCCAAGCGCCAAATCTTTCAGCGTAACAACCCTTCAGCAGCATTCACCTTAGCAGCTGTGTCTATCACCTGGAATCGGGGCTTTCTATGCCACCAACCCTTCAAGAGAATTTTTTGAACATAGGTCTCATTTTCATGAATAATATGGAATTCAAAGGCTCTAACAAGGATTGCTTGTGCGGCTTCTCTACCAGAAATTAAATGTATGGCATTGCTAAGAGCAAAGAGGCTCTGGGAGCTGAATCTTTCACTTAAGTTTTCTTTTTTTCTTTCTGTGTTTTATTTATTTATTTATTTATTTTACCTTTTAAATAGAAACGATGCATTTTGAGGGGTGGGGGGGCAGTGGCATTGCTTGGCTTGCCTGAAGATCAAATCTCAAAGCATAATTAGTATATTCTCTGTCTTTTTTGTCAATTAATTGGGGTCATTTTATCTATCTTGATATTGGAATTAAGTCTGACAAAAAGATCTACCTCCTTAGACTGAATTACCATATTGATTGATTTGTCTGTTTAATTCTATTAAAACAATCCAACCAGTCCACTGTAGAAAAACATAAAGGCATGGAATAATTCTAAACCTCTGACACCTGTTATAGCAGCCTACTGAAATTTAAAATTACACAAAATGAAAGACATCGTCTCCAGACAAGAACATCAATTATCTAATAAACCACTCTTGTTGAAATAGGCATTTCTGAATTGTTCATCTGTTGCTGATAAATGACTATGAAGATAATATCACATGATGATAGCTGTCTCACATATAAGGTGAGATGGTATCATTATGATATTGAGTCAGAGGGTGGTGTGGTATTTATTTGATGTTAGTGCCATTAACCTTGCATGTTACCTTGTGAGCACTCAAAGTGATATAGCTTTTAATTTTCTTGAACACTTACTAAAAACATTATCCTATAATATTATTAGTAATTTTTTAGAATATTTATGTTTTAATTTTTTAAATTGTGGTAATTATTTTAAATGATTGGACATTGAAAAGATAAAAGAGTGGACGATAATGTATGAAAATTACTCTTCTAACTTTTTATTGTATTAAACTGAAGTAGTGAAATAAAATAATATTAATAATATCAACAGAGCAAGGCAAAATTTAAACTCTGAAAAGAAGCATAATTTTACCTCTAAGATCCTTTATTTGTATTTTTCTATCATGTGCCCTGAAACATGTCCTTTCTATGTGGTTTGTTCAAAATTGCATATCATGTGAATTGATTTTTATTTCAAGGCCATCCAAACACACTATTGTATGTCAATGAAAATATAAGATAATGCATGTTAATTTAATTCAAATATTTGTCTGCTTAATATTTTGAATCTAGTTCTGTTAGCTAAGCAGAGTAGAGTGAGATCAATGAATAACAGCTAAAGAAAAAGTTACAACCATATCTAAGGGGAGAGAACAATAAGTGTTAGCTTTTATTTATCCCTTTGAATAAACAACACCTAATTTTTTGAGTGCTACTTTTGTTCCGTGCACTTCTGAAGCATTTTATATGATTTATAAAATGATTACACACACACACACACACACACACACAAACTCTTTTCTTTACCCACCTATCAACATCTATCCATTTATCAATCAATCAATCATCTTTACCTGGATCTCTATACTCACTCACGTGGATACATTTCGACATCTCTGTCTGCCTACATAATACACTTAACCTAATCTCATCCAAAGAGGTATGACTGCAAGGAAATTTATGCATTGAAGAAGCAACTCAGGAAAGTAGTAGTATTTAAAATTCACCTTTACACTGCGGTACTGACTATAGTTCTCAATGAAGTGGGTGTCAGCAGAGTACTCATTCTATTGACAAGGTTGTCAAGACTCTTTTGTAGCAATTATTTCAGAGGACACATTGTAATAAAGCTAATTCTATGGTGCCATGTGGTTTTGTTCTAACAGCAGCTTACTCTCCTTTAATCCTTATTCTTTAACCCTCGTTTATCAGATTTGCAGTCAATTCTGTGGGTACCTGTAATTCTTTTACCAAATACCTTTTCTGTTTGAGTTACTTAGAATTAATTTTTGTTTTCTGCAACCAAAACCCCTCATGACACTATGAATTGGGTTTGGGGTGGGAAATTAGCAACGGGGTCTGCAGAATTAGAAAAGACAGCGAAATCCCTATACATATCCACTCAGACATAGTGATAGGAACCTGGAAAGAAGCAGCATGCTGAGGTGAAATTATGAGTTAATGTATCATCATGTCACCTAGAAGAAAGACAAAGTTTAAGGAACTGAGCTACTTCTAACACAAAACAGCATAGAAGGCAGGAGGAATTCACCACGTAATATCTATTTCTAACAGCACTAGACAGCTTAAGGAAAGAATGCTGCAACCTTCAATCCCTGAATGTTTAAGTCAAATCATACACTGAAGCCCAGGGAGAGTTCATGAACATGGTAAAAATACTTCTGTTGTTTATAGGCACAGGGTTGAAGGAGGCAGAAAGGAAATTAGCTTTTAGCTCTGAAAACTGACAAATTACACCAGTTGAATTTAGTATGACCTGATATATAGAATATGTGGCAGGGCCTATACATCAAAAAAGGCAAGTTTGCCACTACATAATGGCAAAAATCTGGTGAGTATTTATGAAAATAGATTGGTCTGGTCCAATCAAAATTAAAAGAGCATAATTTTTAGATTATGTGGAGTCTATTAATTCAGATATAATCTCCAGAGACTTTGTATTTGAGATACATTTACATAACTGAAATTAATGTACCATATATAAATATATTATGAAATAAACTGTAATTAACTAGTCCAATGAAGAATTGCTTCAAAAAAGCAATTATAAACATGCTTAAAACAAATAAAAATACAAAACCTCAGTAAATAAGTGGAAATTCTCAGAAAGAAATAGAAGGTATAAAAAATAAACAAATGCCATTTTGAAGAGAAACATAAAATAAGTAAACAATACCCCTCAATGACAGACTCAATGATAGAATGAAGGGGACTAAGAGAGAGCCAGTTGTCAAATATTTACGAGCGCACCATTGAGGCAGACAATCTCAGAGACATGAAAAAGAAAGGTTCATGAAACCAAGATGCTCAACTCTTGAAGCATTTGTACTCAGTTAAAATGTAACTAAAATCAGAGAGAAAGAAATGTAGGAAGTTAGTCCACTTATAAAGTTTGCTGGTAAGACAAGGAAGCACACTTCCTAAATTCTGGGTTAGGCAGTATTCTATGCTGAATCTCTTTTTCATGGCTGGTTCAGGCTTCCTCTCTGACAGTGTGTGTTCAAAAATAAAATATAAGGATAAAAACAAAGAGGCCTGGCTGACTCAACATATTTGAAGGGACAAGTATGCCTGGCTATAGCTATAATGCACAGATAAGCTGCTGAGAACTATGGCTTTTATCTGTGTAAATTTGGCTGATGTATAGGACTGAATTGTGTGTCACAAAAGTATAGGAGGTGATTTAAAATATTTTGACTCCTCAGGAATATGGGTGACTCAGAAATAGTTCATGCTTACTGGATTCTTCTATCATTTTTACCAATCACGTTTTTCCATCCTTTGGACCATAGTCAATGTACTTACAATCCATTTATTCCATGTCTATCCAACATGCCTCACAGGTAGGAAAAGACAAATAAAAATTGAAAAGAGGCTTAATTCTCCTTGTTGAAAATAAGAAATACCTCTCCCCTCATTTTTTGATTTTTAGAGCATGTGTTTAGAAGAACTCGTAAATACTCTCTCCTCTCTTTAGAATGTACTGGTATATAAATCTAAGGTCTTTTGTCATCCGATGACCTAAGAATGTCTTAAGAATGTGTAACCATTTCTTTGAAATGTAAACATCAAGGAAGATAGTGGCACAGGAGCCCCAGTTTCTGCAGGTTGGGTAGAAGCCTAACCTCAGTGGGTGTCCTGCTACTATCAGAAATATATAAGAAGTTTGTTTCTCCTCTGGATAAAGACAGTCAACTAACACAGATGGCCACCTCAATTACTAGGTCTATTAAGGATTCCTCTGCCAAGTCCTCTTTCTGGAGGAGTAGTTACTGTTTATCTTAAGAACATGTATGTAATGGAGTATATCTGCATGGCTATACAAAAGTATGAGCTTTCTTTCTTTCTGTAATTTTTTTTTTTAGTAAATTCCCTGTGATGTTCAACACATTCTGGTTTAATACTTATTCAAGAATATATTTGTTTTCTTTCTCTACTACCTTTGCGGAAATGACCTCTAAGTTTGGAAATGACTTTGTTTTCAATCATATTTTTTCAATATTATTAACGCAATATCTATACACAACACATCTTATAAATTTGTTCTCTTTCTCACAAAATACTTTTCTTTTTTTTTTTACTATCAAGCTATTTTGAGACCACATGTTTAAAAGTTAAAGTTTAAGGGTATATCTGTATTCTCTTTCCACCTATAGGTGGAAAATAGTTTAACCAGAAGTAAAAACATAAAAATATATAAGTCTCTCTGGGTAGACTCACATGCAGGTGTGGAAGAGGGCACTTGGGAAAAGGTAGACTGTTCTTCAATGAATGAAAAGAGAGCTTGTAGAAATTATTATTTTTTCTAGATGTTAATATAATTTAATTTTTTATATGAATAGAGTAATCCCAAGAATAAAGGCAAGTATTTAATTTTGGAAATATTACCAGAATAGAAAAGTATTGGAAAGGCACTGTCTATCACCATGAAAATGCCATTTAAATTTAACTTGATGTGGGAACACTTTACTTCCATGAATTTCTAGACTTTCTGATATGTAGCTGAAAATATAAGCATATTCATGTAGATTTTATTGATGCTACACCCTTCCCTAATCTATGTATCTTGAGTGCTATACTTTTTATAACCAGAAAAAAAAAATAAAAGCAGGAATATTCACAGTGTTCCCCTATTTCCAGCACACCAAAGAAATGACAATGTAATAGTCATTCCTTCCTTTGCTAAGACAGAATCAAAAAGTGACCAGAAAAGTACAGATCTGAGAGGAGGCAGAGAACTAAAATACTTTAGCAAGAGATGTGAAGTAAATCTACATAAAAAAGAGTTGGGATAATGAGGAAAATATGAAGCCTGAGAAGAAGCCACAGTTCCTAGGAAATGCAAAAGATGTTGGGGTAAGGAAGGTGGTAGAGGCTAGTAAATGAGATTCTTGAGAAAATAAAAGGTTTGAGGGAATTGAGATAAGAAAAAAAAAGTATTTGGGGGATTTTCTCTAGGATTTTCCCTGCAATCTTGTTTGGAGGATTAAGCCGTATTGGGCAAACTACAGTAGGAGCCGAAGACTTCTCTGAGGCAAGTGATGGCCAGGTACACCTCAGGTTAACACACTTCTCTACACCAACCTGAGTCAAGTATTTGAAGTCATAGAGAAGTGTCTTTAATTTTGAGGAATTGTGATTATTGCAATAATTCAACATCTTAGCAGTAGTTTGAAAAAATGCGTAATTCAAAGTTACAGATCATGAGACATGTGTTATTTGAAACTGGATGCTCCAAGCATATAACAATGTATTCAGATATATAAGCTCACTAAATTTAAGGAAACAAAGCAATAGAAAGACATAGACAAAAATAACTCTACTCCCTATTTTTAACAAGTTAAAGCCTCTTTGTATAACTGTAATTGTTTACTAAAATTACCTTTGTACAAAAGCTAATTCGAAGCCAATGCTGGGGTCTATTATTGCAAATACACTCAACAGGAGGAATGAGACCGATGTTAACAGACCTTTGAGAAAGAAAGCTTTGGGACTGCTGGCTTAGGAACCAGCAATAGAAAAACTTAAGCAGTAACAGGTAATTAATGATCCAGGATTCAAATAAAGTGACTTTGAATTATGGTTAGACTATGTCTCAAAAATCACAGGAGGAAAGGCAGGCTCAAAGGCAAAAGACACTGCTAGGTTGTAAGAGTTTACTATGACTACCATCAGGTCAATTTTGACCAAAATCTATATAGTCTGACATTTATGTATAGGAATAGAACAATTGTTTGACAGGGTGGACAGTGACTGGAATTCATATTTGGAATTCAATATAGCATGTCAGTGACCCAGGAAAAATTGTTCTGTCTTTGTGCTCCAAAGAAAAGAACTACACAAGTGGGCTGTCTGCCAGCAAGCCATGGAGTGAAGCTCTGAACCTTGGAAACACTTAAGTTAGAATTGCATAAGGATGATATACAATCAGATATAATTACTAATATTATCATAGACCATAATTTCTACTCTAAATGGCAACCAAATTCTCACTGTCCGTAACCTAACCTTGGGCAGGGGACAATGGGAGGCAGATATGTCAGCCAACAAGGATCGGGACCAAATAATATAACGCAAACCATAAATATCTGTGTGGCTTAAGATGTTGAAAGTTTCAATTTTTCAATTATATCTCAACAAATATGGGGGAAAAAAAGAGGTTGGAAATGTCTAGGCATGGTTTCATATGCACAATATGCCTGTTTTCACAGACAGGGAAAAAAAGGACAACAGAAACCAGGACACAGTTTCCCTAAACTCAATGTGTAATCACAAGACCCTTCTTAAGGCAACCTTTAAAATTCAAGCTGGAAGTTGTGTTCTTCATTTACTTGTCATCAGAAGATTTATTTAGTCAATATCATCAGAACATTGGGTCATATTTCCCTCTCTAGTCATTCAGTTATTTACCTTCTGATTTGTTTCTGACCTAAGGTAGGTGAAATCTTGAAACTTCAAAGGTCAGTTTCAGACTCACTTTGATAATGGCAAAGATAAAAAGTTAGGATCTGTTTATTCCTCATTTCCTCTCCATGACAAAGATATTATTTGATATTCAACCCTTAGATGGATGCTTTTACTCAAAGGAAAATTATTTATTCCACTATTGCACGATTTATTAGAGGAGGCTATAGCAGAATCAGTCATTTTCTACCTAAGAGCGTTAGCAGAGAAGAGGAGGAGGAGAAGAAGTAGGAAGAAGAAAAAAATATGAATAGACAAAAAGGAAGGAAGGGGAAGGGGTGAAGGATTAAAGATTCTTATTGGATATTATGTTTACAGGGGTGCTTGGAGTGTGTGTATGTGTATAGAGCAAGATAAAGACTAATGATGTCCCTGACCACTGTGGCTCGGTTGGGCATTGTTCCACAAAGTGTAAAGGTCCCTGGTTCAAGTCCCAGTCAGGGCACATGCTTGGGTTGTGGGCCAGGTTCCTGGTCTGGGCACTTACTGGAGGCAACCAATCGATGTGTCTCTCTCACATCAATGTTTCTCTCTTTCTCTCTCCCCCTCCCTTTTTCTCTCTCTAAAAATAAAAAAAAATATTTTTTAAAAGACTAACTGTAGGAATACATGATAGGCAACCATCAGTATAATTATTATGGTATATATTAAGAGACATCTCATATTTTTTACTCAGACATCACTCAAAGAAGTCTGTGAGAGAATGTTGGTCAAAATACAAAATTAGGAAATAAAAGAAAAATGTCATGAGTAGACAAAACACTGTGTGCTGAGGGCAGAGAGATGAGGTTTAAAGGATGAGAGATTGGTGATTAAGAGGTTTTAGAAAATATGAATGGTGAGTAAAATAGAAAAAATAAAAGTGAGTAGTAATAGAGAAAAGAGACCATGAAAATTACCGTAGTGCTTCCAAACTGAGTCCCATTTAAAAGATCCCATAAAGGACAAACTTGCTTCTGTTGCTTTGTATTACATCCTAATGGGAGAGGTGCACAAGCAGAAGTCATGGCAACATCAAAACGTGACTTCATTCTTTGGGATCCCACTGTCCCCATTTACTTTCATCAGTGGAATAAGATTTTCTGCCGACATCAGATAAAATCTTTAAAACGTCCATGCACTTTGTTCAAGGCAATAGTAGTCTAAGAGTCCCCTTGTCACAGATGCACTGTGTATTCAGTAAATATAACTTACAAGAAAAGGTATAAACCATAAAATGTAAGTTGATTTAACAGTTAATTTTAGTTCACGCAGCTTAAATCTGATACCAGATGAAAACTTAGAGTGGGGAGAGGGCAAGGAGTTGGACAGTTAGCTGTGTTCTCCCTTGTTCCTGTGTCTTGTTCATTTCCCGTCCTCCCTCTTGCCTGCTGGCCTATTCTGGGCACTTCTGGGTTAAATATGACAGCTAAAGAGAGAAGAGTCATAAGAGCAGAGGGAAGATTTTCTTGAATACTTTTATCCCAAAATTTGGTGTGTTCTGTGAGAACGAATAATATTTAAATGTGACTCTCATTGGGAATGATTGCAGGGTCTTCTTTCCTGGGAAGAATAATATCTAGGCCAGTAGTTGCTGTGCTTCTTTAGTCCCAAATTATTAATATCCAGCTTCTGGGTCCCCTCACTTCTCTAGTCAGCCCTTTTTTGGAGGGAGAAAAATGTCTCTATGCTGATTTTTTTTTCACTGTGGATATACACTAATGTATCCTTTGCCCCCAACGGACTCTGGAACTGTGAACTCAGGCCATTACAACTCCCTCTTTTCTGTAGCCAGCCTCATTTTGTCAGAATGAGTAAGGTACCAGTTCCTATTATTCTCAGCTGCAGGAGAAAAGGCCCATATGAAAGCTTCCATCACTGAGATCAAAGCTAAAGGGTCAGCCTACTGGACTCCTCCCACATGAAGTGAGGGGAGGAAGTACAGCTGACCAATCACTCTTTCCTGAAGAGTATCTTCAACTCCAAACCATTTTGATAGTCTTATTTGGTCTGAGGATCCAAAAATCATATCACCAATTCTGATGAATTTCCTTTGGAAATTTTACATATGGAAATTTGGGGGAACAGGTTTTTCTATTTTGGAGATCTGTTCAAAATTTCAATTCAATGCTTAGTTACACATTTTTATCATATTTTTCAGTTGGGAATTATTCAAATCATGTTGCTTAAATATTTCAGAAAGCTATAACTATTGAGCACATTAAACTTTATAGAGCACCATCCACTTAATAATAAGATTCTAAAATGCAAAACAGAGAAACATTATTATACCCATCACAGCAGTTGAGGAAACTGTGGCCTAAGAGGTAAAATAATGTGACCAAAGTCAAACAGCTAGTAAGTCTAGCTACAAAACTCACCGATGTTACAAATTAATGCAATACTGACTCCTGGTAAACTGGTATTGTTATTATGCCACGTAAAATATGGATAAATTTCAGAAGTCAGCTTATTCTATTTCTGTGAAGAATTAGCTGCAAAAAGATCAGGAAAAATGAAATAATGGGTTGAGTCTTGGGCATTCTATAATCTTACGTTATCTAACCTCACCAAACATTCTCCATTATTTATTATAGAATTTCTTTCTGGGGAAATATTGATAATAAATATTGAGAGGAAAGCTCAGTTTATGGAACAATTTGCTCTACAGGACCATGGAATGCTCTAATACATGATGGAATATTAAGCAATTCTTTCTTTCCCTCAAGCCCATTATACTAAATGGTTCATGGGCCTCTGCAGACTGGTTTAAATATTTTGATCTTTATAAATTTCATGTAAGTTTTCATGATTTGCATGAATAGCAGGAAAATTGTCAGATAAAGAAATAAATCTTTTCTATAGTCTTTTTTTCTTTCTTTCTCATTTTGCTTCAGAAATGGGAGCAAAGGAAAAATACACAGGAGAAAACCAAATGCTTAACTCAAAAAGCTCATCTTTCAAGTAAACATGTCTTTTGCCTGTACCCTATCTTCTAAAATTAAGTGATTTGAAGGAAGAGTGTCAGCTCCTTGTTCAATATAAATAATATATTTCCACAAGAGACTAAGCAGAAATATGAAAGATTCACAGGGATGTATATGGAAGAATCCAAATAAATTAAAAAGTTGACAGCATTTCCCTAAGTCAGAACTTCATTTCCATATTAAGGTTAAAAAAAAAAAACAAAAAAACCCAGGGCCTTTATATTCTAACAATCCAAATATATATCCTGCATGAAAAAGTCGTGGAAGAAATGAAGTTTGTGAGCTCTGCCAATGAGCTCTACAGGAAGTCACTGTTTCAATTCATCCTTTGCTCTTCTAAGTAAACTAGTCCTGAGACTTTAATCTCAGTGAACAGTAGCCTGTCAAAGGAATGCATTGCTCAGTGTGGTTGAAAGGAAGAAGGGGATACACAGATATAAAAAGTCTTTGAAGATGTTTTAGCAAGACTGTAGGATCTTGCTGCACAAACTTTGATTGCAAACAGTGTCTAAATTAAGTTCAAATAAAAAAGTTCACGTATCTAAAAATCACATTCTGTTAAAGGAGAGACTAGTATAGTAATGAAACCTATTCATACTTACTTTTCTATAAAAGGCAATGTCTAGGGTTTCAATTCACCTCTGATTAATTGGATCTATACTACATGGCAGTTGCAAAACAATTTCCCCGTATGGTGTATCTTTCATTTCCCAAGAACAAAGAAAACTATTTTCCATATAATTCTATGATATAAAAAGAATGCTTTTCTTTTTCAGTATATCTGGATCGTGTAGGCTTAGGGGGTGAGTAAGCATCTGTGTATACTTCAAGATACATTTATTATGTATGTAAATACAAACACATCAAATATGACCATATATGCAATTGATCCTCATTCCTCATGAATTTCGCATTTGTGAATTTGCCTGTTAGCTAAAACTAAACTGATTTTCAACCCCAAAATCAATAATCATGGTGCTTTTGAGGTTGTTTATGGACATATATGAGCGCACATCCAAAATAAATTTGAGTGGCACCACGCACACATTCTCAGCTGAATTCTAGCAAGCCATTTATAAATAAGTCCTTTTTCATTTATTAAGTGCCATTTTTTGTGTGCTCTTTTGTTGGTGACTTTGTTATTTAAAATAACCCTTAAGTGTAGTATTGAATTGTTGTCTAGTGTTCCTAAAGGCAAGAAGCTGTGATATACCTTCTGGAAAAATATTTTTCATTTGATAAGCTTCATTCAGGTATGAGTTAGCTATGAGTTCAATGTTAATGAATTAACAACACTGTATATATTAGATTAAGTCTCTTTAAACAGACACATACAGAAAACAAGGTTGTGAATTGGTTTGTTGATAAAAACGTGACCAAACACTCACTACTACCTAACTAAGCCTGTATGTTTTTGAGGAGAAATGGTTTAGTATTTGCCATTTCAGTGTTGTGGTCAACTTTATAGATCACTTTGAGCTGTTTCAACAAAATACCATATACTGGGTCACTTGGAAATGACAGAAACTTATTTCTCATAGCTCTAGAGCGTGTAAGTCAGAGATGAGGGTGTCGACGTGGTCTGGTCCTGGTGAGAGCCGTCTCCTCGGTTGCCTTCTCCCTGTGTCCTTACATGTTGAAAGTGGGTAGAGAGGTCTCTGGGGCTCTTTGATAAGGATGCTAATTCATCAGGGTTCTGTTCTAATGGCCAAATCACCTCCCCAAAACTCCACCTTCTAATGCAATAGGGCTTAAGATTTCAATACATGAATTTGTGGGAGACACAAACATTCGATTTATAAGAATACCTAATGACAAATAAGATAGGTGGTGGAGCTGGATTTGAACTCAGTCTTTCTGGCATGAAACCTTTGGCTCTTAGCCACTTTGTAAAGCTCTGTATCACTTTAATTTATGTCATGTACTGAATGTTTATGTTCCCCTCAAGTTCATATGCTGAAGCCCCAGCCTTTAATATATATGAAGACAGGGCCTTTATAAATTATTTCGATTACATGTGGTCTTGAGGGTGGGGCTCTAATCAGATGGGATCAATGTCCTCATAAGAAGAGATACCAGAATGTCAGCTAGCACACTTGCTCTCATGGATTTGTTCTTCCTCTTTTTCTCTCATGTATATCTGTCTCCTTTTTTTCCCCCTCTCTCCCTCTCTCCCCCCTTCCCAACCCTCTCTAAGATCATGCACTGAGAAAAGTCCTTGTGGGTACCCAGTCGGAGGTGGACAAGCCAGGAGACAGAAAGAGAGCTCTCACTGAAAACCAAACCCTGATGGACCTTGATCTTGACTTTTAAGCCTCCCAAACTGTGAGAAAGTAAATTTCTATTTCTTAAACCACTCAGTGTGTGGTATTTTGTTATAGCAACTTGAGCAGACTAAATGGTATATTTGCAAGTATCATAACACTTGACATATAATAGAAAAATAATTACTACTATAACTACTATTTTAATTAGTGAACAAAACCAACAAGTTGTATCAATTTAGCATTCAAAATCATGAGATGGAATTTTGACATTTTGTGAGCTGATGATAAGTTTCCCCCAAACTATACAATATTTGGTATGTTTCTTAATGTAAATCCCATTAAGAAACAAATGTATCTTTGCTCTTTTTAATGTAAAAACATTGCATTATTTCTGAAATGCAGCAATTATGTCTTCTTGTTTCAGAATAAGAAATTGCACCATCTGTTACAATAGGTCTTTAACTTGTATCATTTGGACAAACAGACTGAATCAAATTTTGCTGTTTGAGGCTGGGAAAATGGATATTACAATGGTTTCATAATGTTATTGCAATGAAATTGGTAAATCTCCATTATTATAAAGTAAATGGTGCCAAAATTGCCCAACTATTTAAGATAAATAGAGGAGAGGCATTTTCTCTGTGGATATTTCTGAATATGGAATTAGCCATATATAAACATCTATATTCCCAATTACATATGAAAAACTATTAATTCTTCCATCAGCAGGTATGTCTCTGGGGAGAATAAACACATTTTAATACTAATTTAAAGTGGCAATTTCAGCAAAGCTTATCCACTGATAAATAAACATCATTCAGTAAATTATACAATTTAAAGAAAAACAAGATTTCAGATTTTGTAAAGCCTTGCTTGTCTCTGCTTTTCTGCCCATCAATGCTTTACCAAGACTGAAGAATTGACTATTTATAAATTTGTGCATGTACACGTATCTACCAAAATATTCATTTAATGTTTTATATATAATCAAATTGGATGTCTTGTCACTGTAGTGCAGACACCACAGTGGCAATATTATCTTTAAATGGAGTTCAAATAGAGTGATTTTTTTTTCTTGAAACAAGAGAAAGATATATCTGAAAAAGAGTTCAGTGGCATTTAGTTGCAGGCAAGTATCCTCTTCTAACACAGGTGAAAGGAAAACAATGATAATAAACCTGGGAGGATATTTACATGCTCATATCTTTACATGAAAAGTTCTCTAAAAATAAAAAATATATATAAATGTAATAAAATCCATTTGAATTAAGCATAAAATTTTATTTTTGTTTAACTTACAAAGAAGTAAATGTATTTAATATGTGATTTAAGAAGAGGCATAAAAAATGAGTAGGGGAATTTAAAAACTGGAAAAATATTTGGTTTCGTCGGCGGCGGCGGCGGCGGCGGCGGCAGCCGTCCGTCTGAGAGACGATGGTGTAGCTTCTTAAGAGTCTATCTGCACCGCCGAGAATGGCTGTGCAGTCCGACTCGGGAGTGACACGGTATCTGTCTCCTCCCGTGTTGAATCGACATCTTGCGATGACGCTGGAGTGTCCTCTCCAGTGAAGCTGAAGCTACAGAGCCTGGGCAGGGTGATATGGAGGGTCTGCTGTTGCCCATGCAGCAGACCCCCCCTCTCTTCGCAGCTGAAGGGTCCAAGGGAAAGACAGAGTCAATACAGCTTGGCTTCAGGTGCGCCGCAGGAGTTGCCGGTGTTGACTACAACGTCAAACCGCCTTAGGGACTCCGGCTCCGGATTTTCTGTCGGGGTTTACTCCCTTAGCCTTTCCCCTGAAGAGGTATGCCGCAAGGCAGCGGAGGTTTTTTGGAGTCAGAGTTTTCCTTCTCTGATGTACCCTGACTGGAAGATCGAACCAGCGACACTTAGCTCGCAGGCCGACGCTCAATCCACTGAGCCAAACCAGCCAGATATTTGGTTTACCTTGCAAGATATTCTATTGATATTTTTAGCTGAAGACTGACAATAAATTTACAAACTGTCATTTTATACACAGAATTTAATTTTATATAATACTCAGAGAACTATAGTGAACTAATATTTATATCTTAAAATGTCTCTTTCCAGGAGTTAGTATGTTACATATTTGTGTGTGTGTGTGTGTGTGTGTGTATAATTGAATATACTTAACATTAATAGTAAGCTCTCATGTTAACAATTTGAGAAAATGAAAAATATTCCTGTGCTCCATAATAGGCAAAATATAACAAATGCCAGGCATTACTTCTACCATTTATATAGCACTTTATGTTGCAGATATTATACACATATGAGCTCTAATCCTCACAATGATCCCTTGAAATTATATTATCTTCATTTTAAATGCAAGAAAACAAGATAGAACATTTAAGAAATCTACTTAAAATTAAATGTTTAGTAAATGACAGACCTTCAAATTTGAAATATACATACCCAAATCTAAACTCCAACTTTTCTCCCATTTCTTTAAAGAAATTGTTTCTATGTAAACTTGACTTGTGAACTTTAACCTTAGATACCTGTCCATAGAGAATGTCACTTTTTAATGACTATGCATACTGTAGAATTTTTTAACATTTTGGGACAAGCCAATTATAGAAAAAAAAAAAAGTTTAGAAAATGTTCCTGCTTGGATATATTATTTGTTTTACATTTGTTCCAGAAACTACTTTGAGAGGCATAACTGAAATCTGGCTTCCTTGTCAGTGTGGGTGGTGGTTGGAGGATATTCACCAGGAACTTAATTTCAGAAAGTTTACAACACATGGGTAAAGAGATAGTCTTTTTTTTTCCTCCTATAAGAAGAAGAATAAAACGTCTTCAAGTAAGAACTGTAATAAGATGCTATTATTCTAGGGAAAATGTCGCTATATCAAAATGTATGTGTCCTTCTCTTTGCTCTCTTATAAATATGTGTGTTCATACCACACACCATCACCCACCCACTCACCCACAAATACTCACATTCCAATCTGCATGCTTTTTTTACATCTCCATTTCTCTTTTCCCTTTTACCTCTATGTATGGATGCTGGATTCGCTCGTCTGGCCTTTGTGCAGGGCTCTTTGACAAATATTTCCTTTTTCTGTCTCCTATATTCTCTCTTTCTTTTAATGCTTATAATACTATTAAAATGACATATTTTAGAAATTATGTATGTTCTGTATATAAATAACCATTTAATTTGCTGTTATTTTAGGAGAAGAAAATGGATAGCCTATAAGTGATGTCTTATAGTTGAGCAGCTTTCAGTAGATGTATTTTCTGTGCATCAATGCTCCTTAATGGGAAACAGTCCTCAGAGTAACATAGATTGTGCTTTTGCAACATCAAAACAACAGGTCAATTCTGATGATCAATTTTTAAAAACAATCATTTCAGGGCCCCCCCCCAAAAAAAAATCAAACTAGTTGGGTGGTATTATAGTTATAAATAACTCATTGCCTTTAACATGTTCAAAGTTATTATTACCTGGTAAGACTCAAAAATAATTATTTTATGCATATTATGTTCTTTTCCCAGTTACATAAAACAAGTTCTTATGTAGTAAATTTATGTTTATTTCACCCTTACAACAAAGGCTCATGTAGCTTTCGAGATCCCAGTCCCTCTCCACCAAGATTTCCAATTAAACTCCAATATTAGTTAGGCTCTGACTTTTTCTCCTATTCAGTATACTCTATGCTCATAACTCCAGTTATTAAAACACATTAGGTTGTCCTGAACATAGTGGAAGTCAAGTACAAAGACTTGTTTGTTAGCGTGGTCTTGCTTGCCCATTATTTTGGCTTCTGTAGAGCCTTCCTTTATGTGCTCTCTCATATCTACAAGCAATTTAAAAAATTGTTTAATCCAGACTTTTAGCTATTTAAACACTAGGGCTATTTGCATTACCTAGTGTACTATGTGACCTACTCATTTAATCATTTTGAATGTGACAGCCACACAGTACACATGCTCACTCAGTGGCATCTACCACCCCTACTGACTAGTACAGTGGAGTCATCATCATTCACACATGGACATTTCCATCCACTCTCCTTGGCTGCCAGGTTGCATTGATGTCACGCGAACCATTCTGGTTAGTATATGTTTGTATACAAGATTGATGGAGTTGACAATCAAGGCTCATTGTATTCATACTCTGCAACACAGGAGCGCCCTCACGGAGCCTCAAGAGGTCAAGGTGAGCTGATTATGAATGAATCTTTTCAGAAGATGTGAAAGCCACAGCTCTCATGTCTGTGGTAGAATCTGGGAGACTTGTGACTTACAAAACGGCAAAACTGAAAGGGAAGAGATTTCAGATCATCAATGAGATTCAGGAAAATATGACATGGCAGCTGATGACGATTCCAACAAAGGATTTGGCAGAGTGTTTTGAACTGTGGAAGAGATGCTAGGACAATTATATGAGGTCGTAAGGTGCCTACTTTGAAGGGAAACTGAAGTGTCCTATGTACAATGTTTCTTGTTTCTTGTATCTTGTATCTTCTTCAATAAGTGTCTGCTTTTCACAGGATGTGGCTGGATACTTTCTGGACACACCTTGTATTTCCCACTCACTTCCATGACTGCAATCCCTCCTAACCATTGAGACACTATACCAAGACATGAAAGATTAAAACTGTAACTTTAAAACATTAAAAACTTACAATTTTAAAATATTTCACTCTTTTTAAAGTTCATCAACGAGGCTTTAAATCAGGCATTGTTGCAAGCTCTTTCTATGTGTATATATAATAATACATATGATAGTTCACAGTAAGAAATATTGGTAATAATATATCCAGATAAATACAGACTGCTATCCAAATTCATTTCTTTCCTCTAATGTAGTGGTTCTCAAATTTCAATCCCCAGAGCAGCAGCATCAATTCCACTTTGGCTCATAGTCCATTAACAACTAGTGGTTGACAATTTGTTACTTTATGTCAGACTATCTCTCAAATGACATCAGATCAAGGAAAAATCACATCCAACTCCAGGGTTTTAGGCTGCAATGACCCAATGAAATCGCAATGTTTTTCTTTTCCTTTCTTTTTGTTTTTGCTCAATAATTAAGCATTGCTTACTAAACATTGAGCTATATAAAATTATTCTGGACTCTAAAAGGATCTAATATTACAGAAAGTATTTTAAATTCCATGTATGGTAGCAACTGTTTTCAATGAATGACTGAATTTATTCAAGATATCTAGCAGTTTCCAGAATTGCCATAACCCAGCCTTCTCAATCTTAAAGCAAAGGTGTGTCTAGTCTACAGTTTGACCCACTAGAAATAGATTATATTCTCCCCAAACTGTTTATCATTAGCCATATGCATTAATCCCTTGAGAAATTACAATTTTAAAAATGATTTATTTGTACTGTTCTCTGTCAAAGATACTGATTGGACCATCAAGATTAGGCCAAGTGCAAATACATCATGAGCTCTCTCCACAGTATAGCAAAGTTAGCTTGGCAGCAAGGTGCCAGTGTGATTATGCAAATGCCAGCCCTATTGGCTTATCAGTCAAACCCACCTCCAGGATGCCTGGGAGATACGTTTCAATAAATGAAGACAGAATATATCTCAGTCCCACTGACATTAATAATTTATGATTAATCAGTTTATGAAGGTTTGCTAAAAGCAGAAGGAAACAGAGTAGGATATGGATCTTCTCTTTAGATTTAGCCTTACTTTTCTCCCAGGCTGAATCTAATCATTTCCTTCTTGAAGACCAGATAATTGATTGTCTCTTAGTTAAACTTCCTTAAAGGGCATCAATAATCTGTCCAGGGGTCCATCTTTGATCAGGGGAGGTTAAGTTCAATAGACTCATGATTATGCAGTTTAGGGAATAGAAACAAGGATGCAACCAGGTTCATTCAAGTGAGAAGGCTGCAGCAGCTCTGTAAAGGGGATTTAGGGGATCTGGTGTGTCCCCCAGAGTTGTACAGTCATAGACTTGATGGAATAAATAGAAGAAATAGCTGTGACAGTACTTTGATTTGCAAAAATGATAAACTACGCCTAGTCCCAATTTGAAACTTTTGAGGAAAGTCTTAATGCTTAGCTCATATCATTATAGGTTGTGTACTAGGTAGTGTGATGAAAAACTTTTGTTTTTCAAGTCAATTTCAATTTAATTAAATGCTGTGTAATTGGTAGGCTTGCTACCTGAAGAGAAATTAGTCACAAAATATTATGCCAAGTGTATCATTTGATAAGAAGCATAATAGGATAACTCAGACCAGCCTCAGCTTTGTGGAAGTCGTCAGAATTTTGGTTCCCCATTCAACATGAAAACACCTCTAACATGACCTCCCCAAAGAAGGCCAAGAGTCACAGAACTCCCCTAAGCCTTCTCTCCTAGGCCATCATTTTACAGAATTCAGAGATGTTCTCCAGAACGACCTGCATCTATGTCTATATCTATTTAAATATCTACGTGACAGCCCACTGGTGTGAGTAACCAAGACACAACCTCTGAGTTTAAGGAAAACTGTTTACAGCCTCTTACTGTAGAAAGCAAGCATGTTCTTACCTCACGACATCATTTGCAGAGGGAGGTAGGCCATCTGTTTGTCTGCAATGCAGATTTCTTTTAATCAGAGGACATTTTCAAAGATAAATTCAGTTTTCCATAGAGTAGTGTTTTTAGGTGTTTGAGTTACGATAACAACTCATCTCTCAGCATAGTGAATGTGTCCTTGTTCTACACACTTGCAATGAGCGAACACTTTCTCCTTGTCTCTTTACCATCAGAAGCAATCCAAATACACCACAAGAATTTGAGGAGAAAAACAGGTTTCAAAGAGTATTGTGCTGAGTAAAATAAGTCAGATGTAGAAGGACAAATGTTGTATGATTTCACTTATATGTGGAATTTGAAAAACAAAATAAACAAACAAAAAAAAACAAAACAGAAAAAGACTCATAGATACAAAGTACATTTCTACGATTGCCAGATGGGAGGGTGGCTGGGAAAATGGGTAAAAATAGGGAGGGGATTTAGAAGTATAAATTGATAGTTACAGAATAGTCAAAAAATGTAAAGTATAGCACAGGGGATGTAGTCAATAATATTGTAATAATTACACATGATGCTGGTGGGTACTAGATTTTTCATGGTGATCACTTCTTAAGTTACATAAATGTTAATTCACTGGGTTGTGCACCTGAATCTAACAAATTATTGTACATCAATTGTAATTAAAATATTTTAAAAAATAAAAATATTATAAAAAGAACCATCTAGAAGGCATATGCACAAGAGTGACTTTTCAATGTTTATTTTTATATTTTTTAAATTTTTGAATGATTTATTTAGATCTATTTCCTATTTAAGAAACTAAAATAAACTATTTGCATCAATTGAACCATCCTTTCTTAATATGTTGTTAAAAATTACTGCTAACGGCTTCATAACAGTTAAATTTCAAAATGTTTTATTATTTGATCCCATAGCATTTTTCCAGGAGCTTTTAATAGCCTGTGCTATAATTTAATTTTGTCACATTGCAATGCACAGAGATTCTGGAACTACCAGTTGTACAGCTAATTGATCAATCAAATCCTAATTGAGATAATGAGGCTGGTCTTGGCCATCAGTGAGATAGCCATCTAATGAGCTTTTTAATATCTGTTTACTAGATGATTAGATAGTAGATTCAGGGTGATGATGGTACAGTCAACTTAATGCCAGAGGAAATAATGTGAGTGAAATGGATTAAAGCACAGATACAGTTTCCTACTAATAATATGCCTCTTTCTCACTTGGGACCTTAATAAAAAGTCTCCTATATCCTCCCTCATTTTTCTACTCTCAGCAAGGTGTGGTGTGAGAGATGCAGCTCATAGTAAATGATCCATAAATGCAGGTTGCCCTGAAATACGGGTTATGGACTGAAGGAAAGTGCAATTACTAAATTTTATGTGATGGGGATGAGGAGTTTATACTTTAAGAATACATGAGCAATCTTATACTGCATTACTGCATAATGTTTACTACATTGGACTTTGCACGTGTGAAAAAAATGACTGTTCTTACTGCCTTCATTGATGATTATACTAATAAATATCAGCAGCCATAGTAGGCATCTTCTGGATGTCAAACACTGAGCTAAATTCTTTAGACACAGCAGTATTAAATTCATACAACAACCAAATTAGATGATATTGTTAATGTATAGATGAGGAAAGCTAGGCTTACAGAGAGTGTAGACAGTGAACTTTTTCAAGTTCATAGAGCTAGAAAGTATGAGAGCTTGCACTGAAATGACAACTTTGACACTAAACATGATACATTCACCTTAATGCTATGCTACCTCCATTTATTGAGCTGAACCATGAGCAAAGCACTGATTATGTGAAGGAAACTCAGCACAATTAAATAACGTGTCTCAAAATGATGCAGCTTGTATTTGGCAGTTTTATTTGAACCCAAGTCTGTCAAACTTAAGGCCATGTTGTTTCTTCAATACCTGATTTTGTGTAAAACACAAGTTTTATTTATTTTTTAAATAACATAGTACAAATAATAAGAGGTCATTTCTATTGTGGGCATTTCTTACTTTGCCTTCCCAATTCCTTGAGCTTTATTAAAACTCAGATACTCTGCAGATTTCAAAACATCTGGCCCTTATTTTCAGGAAGATGACCTGAGAGATTCAAGTCCCCTTTAATAATACACTTAATTCCACTGCTAAACATATTGAAAATTTAAATTACTTAATATACTCCTGATAGATGAGGCAAGTATTCATATTTTTGCTTTAGAAGATAACACATCAAAGATAAGAAAGTTAAGTAACTGTCCCAAAAACCACAATGAAGAGAAGAGCTAAGAAGTAGAATTCAGGTTTTAAGGTAGGGCTTCCTAAGTTGCTACCAGTATTTCAGTAGATCTGATCCAAACCAGGGAGCATCTTTCTTTTAGAGAACCAAATAAAGTTGTAATTATAATTTTTATATGCATTTACTGCTGACTGAAAACTTTTATTTATTTTTGACCAAATATTTAACCCATCTACAGAAACCACTATTGAGAATTTTCTTCATCTGCTTTACCTTTTTCCCCAATCCATGTTCTAGTTAAAATTATATAGCTCAACTTCCCTCAAATACATCTCATCTTCCAACCATATATTTACATTACACTCAACCCTTCAATTAGTTTCTGTCAGTCTCAAAGGATGAGCTACTGCTCTTCTTTTTCATTATGAAATTAACAAATGCCATCTTGCCACCATCCCCTGTGCTCCTAGCCCTCTTATAGGTCATTGCTCCATCAGTTAGTCTGCCCCTTTCACTTTTTCTGTCTTTAATTCCTAAAAAAGTATAGCTTATATTTGTTTCAAAATTGTTAACCTATCTACTCTTCAAGCTATTTGCATTATATCCTCTGCTTTCACTACTGTACCATAATCATTCTCAACAAGGTCAGTAATGGTCTTATAATTTTTCATAATTAATTGACTTCTTAGAAGTCAGTATCTTTGACTCTTTCTGCTGCATTTTACAAGGTCTTTTCCATGCAGCCCTCTCTTCTCTGATTTTCAAGATGCCACCCTCTCTTGGTTACCTCTGTTTGTCTAGGACTGCCCCATTGTGAGCTCTCTTATTCTTCCACCCCACCCCTGAGCTCAACCCTGAACTCTCCTACATAACCTTCCTTGATGACATCATACTCTTTCATGATTTCACTCCTTGAAATAATGAAATAATCATTCATTCAATAAATACTTAACAGATTTCTCACTGTGTACTTGGCAGTATTCCAGGTTATGGTTATAAACTGGAGAATTGAACAAAACTTCGGCCTGCATTGTGCTAATATTCTAGCCAGTCTATATAGACAGTGTACAAAAAAAAAAATGGTTACTTATACCTTGTCAGGTTATACTAATTCCTGTATCAAAGAATAAGTGCTCGGGACAGAGAGTGATAGATGGTGCCATCTGATAAGGTAACATTTCAACAATAACACGAGCATCATGAGGAAGATAACCAGGTTTTTTTTTTTTTTTCTGGGAAGAACATTTCAGATAAACAGAACAGGAATTTTAAAAGCCTATGATTTAGAAGGAGACTTGACATATCTTAGAAAAAGCAAGGAGACCAGTATGGCTGAGGTCATACTGGAAGGGAAGAAGAGAACTGTATGAGCTGGGCTCAGAGATAGGGACACACAGATCATGTAAGCCTTGTAGAATGTATAAAACTTAGGATGGAAATTCCAGCTACTGTAACAAGGACCAAGTTTTAACATTTGCTTGAATCAAATAGAAGTGTATTTGTTTCTCTTTGAAAGTCTAAATTTAATTCCTTGAGAAACGCTGTGCTCATTCCATAATGCATGGTTACTAGACCATTTGATCTAGTATTTTTTTCTCAAACACAGGGCTTTTGTAAATGCATCTTAGGTGGCTATTCCACCATCTTGCCACACAACCCCACTGCAGCTAGTGAATAAAGTAGACAATGAAAGTGAATGCCTTCTATTTGCACAGCATAATGAAGGAGTTAACTACAGAACATTTTTTTTAATCCTTTCCTGAGGATATGTTTATTGATTTGAGAGAGAGAAGAACAAAGAAGAGAGAAAGAAACATCAATGTGAGAAAGAAACATGGATCGGTTGCCTCCCACACATGCCCTGATGGGGGATCAAACCCTGCAACATTTTGGTGTACAGGATGATGCTCCAATCAAACTACCTGGCATGGGCAGGAACCCATAACATTTTGGTGTATGGGATGATTCCCCCATCAACTGAGCCACCTAGTTAGGGCTAACTACAACACTCTTATTAGTGTTTTCACCAGCACCTAATCACATAAACAAAATTAAACCCAAAGGTGATGGGAAATGTAGTTTTAACTGCATGCCCATGTTACCAGTGAAAAGTTCTGTTAAGGTAGAAAAAAAAACAGAGAATGAACTATCCTTTCTCCACTGGATTACCCTTGTTTCCTTGTGAAAGACTAGTTGACTGTATTTCAGTGGGTCTACTTCTTGGTTTTATTGTATTCCATTGATTTGCATGTAAATTCTTTCACCACTACCACCCTGTTTTGATGGCTGTAGCTTTATAGTTAATCTTGATATCAAGTAGTCTTTCAGTCCTTTGTATTGTGCTAGCAACCCTGGGTCTTTTGCTTCTCCACATAAACTTTAATGTCAGTAGACAAAATTGCTTGCTGGATTGCATTGACTATCATACATCCTTTTAATCTCTTAAATAATTCTCAATCTGATTTCCCTCAACATCTACCACTGCTGCTGCTTGCTGTTGCCCTAATTTATCCTTCATTATGTCTCTCTTGGAGTAACAAACATCTCCTGACAGATCTGCCTCCAGTCCTGCCCTCTTCAAATACATTCTTCATAGAGGGTTTTAACTACAATAAACTTTGGTCAATTTAAATCCCTGTATTGACTTTTTACATGTAGGATAAATTATGAATGTATTATTATCAATACATATTTTTGGTTCCTAGAGTCAGAGAGTATAATTCAGAAAGATGGTATCCTTAGAAATAGCAATTGTACTTTTTAACACAGTGAATAAGAGCTATAGATCTGAATCACCCTTAGAGGTCCTGTCAGAAATGTGCCAAAAATAAAACTCCAAGATAGTTTTCTAATTTCAAGAACATTATTGCAGATACATATATATAGGTATAATTATAGATATTGTTATGCACATATAATATCACTATATGTGGTACTACTATATATAAAACATAACAATATTGATATAGTAATAATTTGTGAATGTGCAGGTAAATCATTTTTTGTATATACATTTGCATATATATTCATGGATATTTGTATATTGCACAAGCATATAACTTCATAATGAAGCTGCTCAAATGTTAATTAGGCTGTTGCTTATCTCTGTGTTTTACATGAAGGTTGACTTTAATACCATCATTCACTTAGAAACCAATTAGTTATTATGCTATTCAATTTTTTTTCAAGAGAAAGAATGTTCCAGTTGGAGTTCTGAGATATGAAAATATGCCCAGTGGTAAAATATAGACATATCACTATTGCATTTAATGGGCTAAATACTTGAGGGAAAAGCATTTTAGACACATAATTTAAAATCAATAAAGTGGTTTCTACATGAAATACTTCAAGGGAGAATGTTTTCAAAAATGCTCAAAAAGTATTGCATCAATAGTTGATTTATATAACACTGTAATAAAATATTTCAAAATATCTGCTCATAAATCTAGTTTTCTTTTTGAAAATGGGTTATTTAATAACCCTCTTAGGAGAAGAACGGTAGACATTTCAGGTGTAAAGAGAGGTAATATTTAGAAGTAATCTATAATCTTATCTCTATCTCAGAGATGCTGAACCTCTCATACAAGCATATGTTCTATATGTATTGCATTTACCTAGTATATTCAAATTAATTTAAATTGTTTATTAAGAACTAATGAACTAGCCTGAATAGAGAATTGACTGGGTAGTTTCATTCTAATAATTGGATCTAATCAGTTTGTCACAGGTATAACTGCTATAGGTTAACTTATGACTTATATGTACATCATATATGAGCAGCATGTTGCTAAAATCAGAGCTTTTTGTGACTTTGAAGGCTAGAGATGCAGACACATTTCTCATTTTAGAAGCACAGGCAAATAAATAAAATGGAAGAAACCAGTGGGAGGTAAGAACAGTCATCCAGAATAAATGTTCATGATAATTTTGTTTAAACCCCAGATTGATAAGCCAGTTAAGAAGGACTTCACCCTAAAAAAAGGATTTAGGGTGGGGATTCAAAGAAGGTGGTAGAGTAGGGAGCACAAGAATTCCGTGTCTCTACCTAAACAATTGCACTGGCCCAAGCTGTCTGACCTGTTTTGGAACTCCAGAGTATACTGGAGTCTTTCAACTTCCAGGGGAAGAAAGAGGTGGTAAATTGTGGTTAGTTTCTGTCAATTTCAGCTCTTAGCACATTTCTTAGCAGCTACCCAACCCTCATTCCTCAGGCCCATGAGCAACACATGTGTACGTGTTCCTGGAGCAGTTTGCACACAGCTTACAGGAGCCAGGGTTGGCAAAAATTTTAAGGACCTCTGCTCTGACAGTAGATGGTTGTTTCAGATCACAGAATTAATAAGTAATAATAGATCATCAAATTTAAAAATGTAAATAATAATAAAGTTAATAAAAATGCATAATAGAATTGCCATATGACTCAACAATTCCACTTCTGGGTGTATATCCATAATAATTGAAAGCAGGGTCTCAGAGAAATAGTTATACTCCCATGTTTACAGCAGCATGATTCACAATAACAAAAATGTGGAAGCAACCCAAGTGTTTATCAACAATTTAATGGATGTGAGATATGGCATTATGCAGCATTCAATACGTAGAAAATTCTGACATATCCTAAACATGGATGAACCTTAAGGACATTATGCTAAACAGAATAAGCCAGTTTCACAAGACAAATAGTATATGATTCCATGTATATGAGGTACTTAAAGTAGCAAAATCATAGAAACGAAGTAAATGGTGATTACCAGGGTCTGGCGCAGAAGCAAATGAGGAGTTCTTGGTTAATACACATAGTTTCTGTTTCGCATTATAAAGAGTTTTATGGAAATGCTGGTGATAGTTGCACAACAATATGAATGTATTTAAACCCATTGCACTATAAACTTACAAATAGTTAATTTAGTAAATTTTGTTATGTGTATTTACAGCAATGAACAAAAATGAGAAATTAATTAAGGTAAAAGAAGAGTCTTTTTTTTTTTAAATAGTTTGGGTATAATAGTAGATTTTGATTAAGCCAATAATTCCTAGCCTAGGGTGTCCATCTGAATCATCAGTGAAAGGTTAAAAAAAAAACAAAATCACACCTGCTTGGAACTCACTTTAGAGATTCTGATTCAGTGGGTTATGAATGGAGACCAAACATTTGCATTTGTAGGAAGCTCCAATGATGGTATTTAAGTCTTCCCATGGCTGAGAAATATAGGCTGAAGCTTTGGCTGACAACAGGTCAAAGACGACAGGAAGGCTAGAGAATGTATGGAGGCATATGTTCTGTCGTTAATGCTAGTGGAGTCATCATAGCATAGTTTATAGAACAGACAGAAATCACCCTTGACAATGGCTACATCAATCTTTTCTAATTTCCTGAAATGTGCCATTTACCTGAACATAATTCTTCCCATTTTTCATTCAAAGATGGGCAATTCCTTCCTGAGCAGTGATGTTTAAGAAAGTCCTTGATGTCAAATGACTTTTATAAGTCTCTGTATTACTACTGTTCTCTTCAGAATTATTACAGATTGATAATATATATTTTATTGCACAAATATTTCTGTACAAAAAATGTTATAACAAAACCGTGTTTATGAGACTGCACTAACAAAATAAGGATACAACTGAGAGGGTATAAAATATTGCTGAAGTAAGTGCATTTAAAAACTTGCTCCAGAAGATTCTGCTATGATTATAACCTAGGCATATGATTAGGTAAGAAAAAGTTAATAGTTGTTTAGGAAATGTAAAAAGTCATATGTTTGTGAAAAAAGTGAGAACTTGAGAGAAATAGCACACTTTTTATGAATATCAGAGATAATTGAGCTTCGTGCACCTAGTCGTTTGCCTCAAGAAAGGACCACTATCTGGGTGCAGTATACCTAAACTTGTAAACTTGGGAATTTAGGGTATAAATTTTAGGATATAAACTTGTAAACTTAGGAATTTAGGAATTTACAGATACTGCTATTCAGGGTGAGTTTTACATAAATTAGCAGTGGGACTGTTTACGTAATCTGTATATGACCTTCACGCATCTTGACACAAATAATGCCTATGCATAGATTATAGGGTTAGCTATCATTATATAAGAAACATGGTTACTATTCCATATGTTTGGTTTATTTTATTCAAAGTCAGATAAATATTTGGCTTAAGGTAAATTCATTTCTGAACTAACTATATTACCATCAGTGTCAGTAATACTATAACATCCTCCATGATATCAAAAAATTGATCATTTATCATACTTAAGCTAGAGTCTAAGAATAGTATTTTATTAATAGAGCTTGCCAATCTTGGTTGGTCCCTCTTACATGTCAACAGGAAAAATTGGGGCAAATACAAAGACCAGAAGGAATTATGTTTTTACCTGGACCTTCTGTAGTCTGACAAATCATCCTAGAGTGATCAGGTAATTATCAAATGTAATTCCTAATAGAGTCTTTGGTGAATTTATCTTCAGGGTTAATTCACGAAAAATTTATACTGTCTTTCTAGAAGGACCAGTTGTCATGTCTAGAAAAGGAGTTTTAGAGATTCCTACAGTAATAGAAGCTAGGCTGCATAAGATGTTAACCACTTTACAAATATTTTTGAGTGAGGCACTAGCATATAAATATATTTGCCGAATATTTAGGCAATGAAACTATATAAATTTCAGCCAGAGAAAAATGAACACAGGCTTCGGGTTTACGGAATATTATAAAATTACTTAATTCTCTGTTTTTATGACAGCTATATGAACTGAATGGTTTGTCTTAGTGCACAGCAAAGTATAGATTCTTGAAAAATAAATGTTTATTGATTGTCATGGCACTCAAAGGGACAAAAGGAATGGGGGATTAATTCCTGAAATATTTGATTAAAATTTCCCAAGGATTTTATATCAAACCAAAATTTTATTTCCAATCCACTTTAACTGGAACAATTTAAAATGGGTTGCTCATGTTGACACTATTTTCACTGATTTAGAGAGAAAAAATGTACTTCTACACCTGAAAAAATATCAACTTTGGCTGAAGAAAATGGCTTATCATAAAAATATAAAAATCATGTGTTCATCTAGGAGAAAACTATTTGTGTTAAACTAAAGTAACCTTAAACTTTCTGACTAAATCAAATTTCTTGTCATTTCAAAAATTCTTTTTCCTCCATAAACAAAGTTTAAACCCCCGCCAGTTTGTATTTCCGGTGACTATCTCATATGGCTCACACGTTCATTCATTACCTAATACCAATAAATCTATTGGGATATTTCATCTCCTCTCTACACTTGCCTCATCTCTCCATCTAGGTTAGCCTATTTATTATTTATAATGCTACAGAAGTCTCCTATTAAATATAACAAACATATTTAAGTTGTTACTATGTGCCAAACACTCTGAAAGACTGGTTAGGAGACAGACCCATCTTCTAATTGCTCTCCTTTGTACCTTCATTTTCCCCTTTCAATATATTCTACCAAGTAAATAAATTTTACCAAGTTCTAATTATGTGACTTCCCTTCCAAAATCTTTCAATCTGTAATTAATTAAATGCAACCTCTTCATTTGGCCTTTCATGGCTTTGAGGAGAATAGTTCTAAAATATTGCTCAACCTGTTCTCTAAGCTCCATATGCTCTAGTCAAAGTGCATTGCTCATGGGCCCAAGAAAACACTCTTCATTTTTTTACTGTGTTTTTTTTCTTCCACCAGGATATACTCTTTCCTACACTTCATCGGTTGAAGTCTCATCTTTATTTTAAATCTTTGAATACCCACACTCTATGCAGGATCTCCTAGGAACACTTTATTGATATCTCTTTTCCACTGTTAATGTTTCCCTATTCTGTGGTTATCCTTGAAAGTTCTGAGGACCTTTTTATGTAGGACAAGCAACAGAAGTCGAACTCAAAATTACTTGGGAAAGAACAAAAATATATTGATTTGCAGTGATATAATAGCTAAAAAAAGTAAATCTGGGAAATTTAACCTGGTCCCCAGGATTTGATTTTGTTCCTCTATTTTTTGGGGGGGGGCTCCTGAGTGTTTTCTTTGGTGTTGGCTTCATTCTCAGGTAAGGACTGTCCATATGTGATCTTTAGCAATTACACAGTTATATAATTTTTAAAGCTAGAAAACCTGTGGAAAGAAATTTTTTCTTAATAATTACAAAATGCCAATGAATTGATTCCAAAGATGAGGGTGTAATGATGAGCCTATGAGTTAAAATTGATGAGCATTGAATACACTGAGTGGACAAATATAGATCAAATGACCAATCCTGGAGTTTACAGTATCATCGGTTCTACTCAAATCATGTGGACAGATAGTAGGTGTAAGCAGATGCTTACTGCCCAAACCCCACAACCCAATGGCATAACCTTAAACATGAATTCCTCATCATCTACAAGTTTCAGCTGATCCTGACAAGGTTGATTCTTCTTCTTTAGATCACCCCAGCTGCACATATTTCTCATTCTCCTCCTGGGACCAGTGGACTAAATCCGGCAATGACCAAGGCTCAAGAGACCAAGAGTTCCTATGAAAGACCATTTCAAGTTTCTGTTTAGATCACATCTACTAATATCAATCAGTCAAACCAATTAAATGCAGAATCAAGGAGCAGGAAGATTACCCTACCTATAGTATTAGGTACTTCAAGGGCATGCTAGAGAGAAAGAAAAATAATTGCAGCCAGAAATTCCATCTCTCACAGAGAGTATTGTTCCCAGAGTACAAAAGGAGGTTTTTATTAAAATTAAAGTGAATAGATGCAGGGGAACAATATAACAGTATTAAAGACCATCTCATTTTTATTTTAATTAATCCTTAATATAAGAATCATAATAACATAGATTATAGTCTATTTAACTTTGAAAATTCTGTGGTTCCTAAAAGAGTGTATTTAGTCAGTTAATATTTATCGACCGTAAAATTTCTAATTCATTTTTGCAACAAAAACTGTAATGTTTTCCTACAGGGGAGTATAGAATTTTCAGTTCTTGTTTTATCAGTGTCTTTTACACATTCTGTGATGAAAACACAGAAGAGAGAAGGGCGTCAGAAGACTGGGAATGTTTAATAGGCTAGCCAAATCATGACCCCCTCTTTCTTACTTCTATGGAAAGCTACGTTAGACCACATTAAAAATTAAACTCTTCGTATTACTCATCAGGATTTATTCCTCACTCAAACATACAAGTGAATATTGAATATAGAGTAAAAGCCTAGGAGTGACAAATGGCTAATTAATAGTACTGTAAGCTTTGAAAAGTCATTTAACTTCTCAGAGCCTGTCCCCTGGTTGCTATGCTAGGAATGATGGCACCCATGTTGAAGGACTACGGTGAAAATTCGTTGAGGTAATAAAATTGAAGTGAATCACACAGAATTCAACACAACATTGATTCTCTATAAATTGTAGTTGTTGTTGTTGGGTGGAGATGAACAAGTATGGGATATTTTACTTTACACAGAACAAGAGGCTAGAGAAATAGGGTTCCAATTGTAAGCAATCTTCTTCTTGCGTCACAAAAATGATTCTAAAACGTTTCAAAAATTGGAAAAGAGAAGAAGCAACTTATAACTCTTTATCTCTTCTAAAAACCTTATATGAATATTTAAATGGTGTCTAGTATCACTTTGGTCTCTACCTTTTTACGATTCTGGTAATGAGCATGGGTGCTATTGCCTTTTTAAGCTGAATGTATGTAGTCTTGTTCTATTATGAAAAACAGGTGTGTCAAACTAAAAGGAGAGTATTAGCAGAGTAAAAAAATGAAGATGGTATTTTATACTTATTATGAAAAATTACAAGCTTTTTGGTGTTTGGAAAGAAATTTCTAACCTATAAAAGTTTCATTATTTTTCCTTAGAACATGTATGGAATGGGGTTCACACTCCTTTAGAAAGCTGTGCATGGTTCAAGTGAGTCTGATGTGGTATTAACAGTAACACTGAGTGTGTAGAGTACTTCAAAGTTTATATCACTATTTTATGTCAGATCTCATTGCATTCTCATGGAAGAGTTAAGAAGTAGACAAACTGTTTTTGACTTCTACAGTGAAGAACATAAGGCTCATAACGTTTAAACAACTTGTCAAAACTCCTAGAAAGAAACAGAGTAGAGCTGAGACTAACATTCAGGGCTTCTGATCCTAAGTTCAGAACCCAGAACACCAGAGGGTGAGTTATGCAATCCATGATCAGTCAGATGTGTGATGGCAGCACCATGCCTCTGTCTCCTCGCTGATTAAATGAGGTTTCTTCTAGCACCTACTTCATACGGTTATTGTGACAATTAAACAAGGTCACACTTTAGACTGACGACTGGTGCTTACTAAGGCGACTTAAAGATGGTTGGTGTTATTTTTATTAGTATCCTTAATATGTTTCACTTTCCGGTATTTTCTAAGCACAGAGTGAGTAAAGTAGAAATTATCTGAAGGTTTCTACTAAATCAGATACACTCAGTGTCCGAGCGACACCCTGGTAGGAGGTTGGACATCTTGGGAGACATAAAATCCTGTGGACTCACTGGAGAGTAACTGCTCTAGGGAACAAATTATATAGCGGTAGACGCGAGTATAAGGCAGTATTTCCTACTGTCTAAATCTCAGTTAGCAAATGGCTTCTTCCTGGTAGATTTCTTCTCAACTTTCGTTCAGTTACATAAAAATCTGAAACCTGCTTTAACTTTCCACCTTTGTTCTATCAGGTATGACTCTTCTGAAGGTTCATAGATGTTCATGTGGTTAACTCAAATGAATGATTTTGTGCAACCTAATCTCAAAGTTGGAACCATATTTCTTATTAAACAGAAAGAAAAAATATTTATTTCAGTATTTTTATGAGCCAAGGACTGTGTTAGGTACTCATCTTATAAAGATAAACCTGGAGAGTTCCAGTTCGTAGGAAATTGTGTATAATAAATGAAAGCAGGCATGAAAACACTTATGTTCAATGCAATTTCAAGAGAGATATAATGCAGAATGTGACCATCAGGCTGAGGGAGGGGTCAGTGCTACAGGAGTCATAGACTGCTGGCTGGTAGCTGATTTTAGCCACAGGCCGGATGAAATTTTAATATTAATAGGTATAAGTTCTCTGTTTAGCATAAGGTCTCCATATAACTTCTACAAATGTGACATTTGACTTGAAGCAAAATATGATAACAACTGTGCATATACCTTACATAGTCCCTATCATGGAGCAGACAAGCAGTACATAGTGCCTACATATAGGATATAAAGTTCCCCAGAGTCACTGAATACAAAGATAATTCTTCAGTGGAAGATAACTATGTAAACATAGATGCAAATCAGTCTTTTGAAGCTAGAAATAATGTTTTAATGAACAAGAGTTCACTAAATGTAATATTGTATGCCTTAATATTTCTTATGATAAGCAACGTGAAAATAAAAGACACGAAGGATTTTTCCTAAACAGTGAAAAGCACTACAATATTTATCAGGGTCACCTCTGTGGTATGTAGGGCCCTGGATCAAAAAGTTTTCTCAGGAACCCACTGACTTATAAACAATTTTGTTCCAAAAGTTATCCAAGATACATTGGTCTGTGTGAGGCTTAGTAACCTATTGATGAAGATTCGGAAAAATGGATAGAGAGAGGGGCTTATGCGTTTGCTTATTGCCTATTGAAGTGCATAGAAAGATTGTTCACTGACTCTAAGCACCATCTTCTTTTGTTCAGAGCCAGGAACCATCTCTTTGTGTTCTTTATTTCCATGTACATTATTCCAGGCTAATTTTAAAACTGTTACTATGCAAAAGGGACAGGCATGCTGTTATTCCACACAGTGTCTTGGCTCTTTAGCATTTATTTGTATTAAAACAATATGAAGCTTACAGCCTCTATCTTTGCCTAATATACATTTATTTAATGCTGCTTAAATACTTATGCACAACATAGCATCATTTGTTCCTGGATGCTAACTCCCGATAATTCAAGTTTATGTGCTTTGTTGATGCTAAACACAAGCGGATATCTTACCCAAAGTATGCAAAAGAATGAAAATAATAATTCACTTTTTATTCATGTGAAATTTGCTGTTTGGGGTTTTATAATATGTATCTACAACAAACCATCTTCCAGCAGTGTCCCCTCTTGAAATATGTAGGCTATAATCACTGCATTCTACAATATCATTTCTTTTACTGTTGATAGCACAGCTGCTACATATGGTCACGAGCAGATAGTCTACGAGATATTCCCATGGCCCAAGCAAGAATTGCCTTATTTGTTCAACATCTGTCTCTGTCATTTCTGGCAGGGCTTAAGACTAATCTAAGAGCGCACCATTAACACATTGATCAGACACAAGACACTGTGAAGCTCTAAAAAGATCCTTGACATAATAATTGGTCTCAAAACCCCTCAGAGCAGGTAGGCATGACAGCCTCACAGAACTTTCTGATGTGTGACATGTAGCCTATGAAGGAGTTGGAGTTATTGCCCTGGGTACGGATGAGAAGGAATACACAGCATGCAGGACACCTGCCACTGCTTGCACTGTCTCTGTCTGTGGTCAGCTGACACACCATACACATATCTCAGGTCAGAACTATCAGAGATCAGAATGCTGATTTCATCCTGAACATGTCCGTTGTCTGAAGAGAGAGGGCATCACCCCAAAACAGCACATCAGCACCATTCTAGAGGCCCAGCCTCACTTGACCCCATGAAAGCAGTACTGTGCTGACTCACCAGATCACCCTTCTTGATCCTAGCCCATCCTTGGAGTCCTGAGACAACCCTCCCAGGTACAAGTCCTAGAGCTGCTCAGTGTATGTGGTCAACCTGATTTATGGCAAGGGATCTAAAGGGTCAAAAGCACCTTGAAGATCACAAACACGGATTAAGGGTTCTGTCTCTGAAGAGATGACACTACAGTCCCAGTTAGTCCCAGGCATCAAGGGCGACTTAAATATGTTGAGGGAGGCACTCCAAAGAGCAGACAGGGCCCCAGGCAGAAGTGCCTCTTGCCCTGGTTGAAGCTAATATCTTTGACACCTTTAACACCTAAGTCTTATCTTTTCCATGAAATATGTACCTCCTCTATACCCTATTTTATATCATAGTAATAGGTGTTGTAAACAAAGTAATATTCTTAGAAAGATAAAGATTGAAAATATTGAGTTAAATGAAGTTAAGAATGTTTCTTTAAGAGTAAAATGCTCTACGTGTGTTTTATTAAATGTGCTTTGGACTTCCTGGGAAGACAGATACTATATCCTCAGAAGGTACAGGCCACACAGTAGATCACTCAGTAAACATGTACAAATTTAAAAGTGAGGCAATAAAGAAATAAAACGGCATTCAGATTATTGGTGTTGTGGGTGATAAAGAGCTGAACCTGGGGATTTAATTATCTTTGCACAGTCCTGGCTCCAACCTTACTTAACATATGTCAATATGAAAGTAACTGAATTTCTCTGTACCTCAGTTTCTTCATTTAAAAATGAGAATAATAATCCAATTGTCATGAGTGCTGTTATGAGAATTATGGATACTATAACATATAAAACAATTAGTTGAACAGTTGGCCCATAGTAGAGAGTTGATATATTTTCCTGTCATTGACTCCTTCATGAGAAAGCTGTGAAAATTATATGAAATGTATAAAGCCCTTTGAACAAAAACTGGAACATATAAAGTACTCAGTGATATCAGCTATTATTAGCACCTCTTTTTCTATACCTCCACTCAGTGTTTAAATGGCTACTACAAAGAATCATATATTTCATTCCCCTTTGCACTCCTTGCATTAGTTTTTGAAATCTAGCTTTTTACTTATTTTATCTGTCCTTGTTCTCAAATATAGTTGTATCTTGGGCTAGTTAAAAATCACTTTCTTTCTTTTTTTAGAGTTCAAAACACCTAGCATGCACACGACAGTATGTACCAGGATGTGCACTCTCAGGAAGCCCAAAAGGAGTTAAAATGTCAGATTTCCCAAATGAGCCAAAGAACATACTAAGCAGCCCCAGCAGGCTAGAGCATTTCCTAGGTACCCATTGGCTTTAGACAAATAAAACCTTCTCCCATGTTTTGCCACTACTTATGGTGCAAGAAATGTCCTTTTGGAATATAAATTGCAAAACTTTTATACAGTCTCTTCCTTTGTGAGACCCACATTTTTTAAAGGAATTCATCCTAACCTTGCTTCTGAGGGGGAGCAGAGCTTGGCCACCCCCTAATAAGCCTTTTTGGAGGTATTTAGTTAAGCTGGCTATTTTTAAGGAACAAAAGACTGAGGAAGAACCTTTTATGGCCTTAAAGAATTCAGATAGAAAAACCTGGTCCAGGAAAGATGTTATCACCTTAGCTAATATGAACTAAGATTGGCAGACCAGGAGGACCTAGTGAAGTCTCGTTACATTCCTCTGTGTCCCATTGTTTCTGATGACCCAGCAAGAGTTTGTATACAAATGTTGGCTCTTTCACATCTACCTGTGAATCTGTCTACTTTCCTTCTGAGGTCCCAGAAAAGCTCTCTCTTTTTAGCCCAGAATGGCATATAAATCGCAATCACCTGATTTGTCCAGGGTCCCATATCCTTACAAAATCTCCATATGCACATATGTAATCAAATTTGGTTATATTCTTCCTTTTAATCTGTCTCATGTTAACCAGGAGGGAAAAAAGTGAAAGTTTTCCCTTCCACTATACTTCTAACATCCACATATCTCTTTATAATGACTGAGTTGATTCAAAACAGAATTAATTTGAAAGTTTGTACCCTATATCTCAGATTCTTTATGTCTCATTTACTGAAATTAAAATTTTTAACAAAATTTAGAGGATTAATTTTAAATTTAAATTCACAGAGTTTCATATATTTGTTTTCTGTTTTCATATGATTTTATGGAAGAAGATTAAAGCAAGTTCATTTGTTATGCAAAGCTGTATTTTATGGATTAATCAAATGCTTTGGATAAATCCTCATATTGAATTCCAACTCATGGTTTTATCTGACAAATTCTTCCCATTGTTATGAATTCTTCAAATTATGTTAAATCATTATGATTATTTATTTTCCAAAATAACACCAAGGATTCAGAGAATCATCTGCAGTATATTATCTTGACTGGTAATTCTTACTCTTATTTCTATTAGAAATCACTTGAGGGCACAAGGAGAAGTATCATTTAGTATATTTTGAGATAAAATTTTACATGCATTTTTAAAAGTATTCTTTTCATTGGCCAACAATAATGAATCCATCTAAGTACGAGAACGGGTCAAGGACATTTTGTACTCAATTCACACAGAATAAAATGAAGAAAATGTTTTTAAAGTGTCTGGCATGTAATGTGCCCTTTTGCACCCCGCAAGATGTGGAATGCAATGAGGGCCCAGACTTCCTGTGTGGCCGGTTTCACGCTGTGCAATAGAAACTGAACAAGATGGCTTTCATGTTCCTCTCAGCTGGACTAAACTTTAGACAGGTTTCTTACTGGCTACAGGCCCCTGACTTCTCTTTTCCTACAGCATTAACTTTAGAAAACCCTCAGTTGTAATTTCTTTTTCTGCCCCTAATAGTGGGCAGAAAACAAAAACAGATTCAAGAAAGAAACGAGAGAAAATTGTCATAACCTGCTTTCAAAAACTGAGCTAGAATAAAGAGAATACCTCCCTTGTGGATATATTTATTTTGTGATACATTTTTCAATTTAGCTCATTAGCCATCTTTTGCAGTGAAATTATATAAAAGAACATTTAAACTCCTAATCATGCCCTGAAATTATATGTATCTATAAATACTGACATTATGTACAGTTTTCTCATACATAAATCATATTTTTCATAAAAATATTTAAAAGCATTCATTATTCTAAAGAACTAGATTCAAAGCAGAACCTTTTGGTAAATTTATAGAGCAAATAAAGGTTTAAAGCATTTTCATATACATAATCATATTTGACAATTCCACAAAACTTGTTAAATAGTTGCAGATATAGCTCACTGCCATTTTAAATAAAAACAAATAAACTATAAAACAAAATTAATAGTGATCTGTTTATGAAAAGAAGCTAGTTTGTGGCACAATTATACATGAATCAAATTCTATTCTCAAATTATTTATTCTATACTGTAATATTGCTTATCATTAAGGATCTGAAATATCTTTAGAACACACAGTGGCATGGGACTGGAAATTTTCATTTTATCAGACTACAAATGAAATTCTAACTGCAAAATGATGCTGTGTGCAAGTGACCAAATTTATCAATAATTTCAGAAGCTAGAAATTTGGAACAATTAGAATGCTTTTCATTAAGTCTTCTGCAATATCTTTAAAACACACCTGGAAAAGCTGATGAATATCCTATTGAGATCTTCCCCTGAGAATTGCCCTAAAACCTCCCCCTTCAGAAACAGAAAAAAAACCCTTAATATGAAGGATCCAGCATGTACTTGTTCTCTCTCTCTGGAGCATGCCCACACTGTCCCCCCTACCCCATCTCCTTCCCCCAGGAGCGTTTTCTTTGCCTTGATTTCTTCCTCAGCTGCAATGGTCCTGCTTTTGCCTCTGTACCTTATTTCCTGAGGCCATGCAGCCCAACCGGCTCACTTCTTCCATGGTTCACTTCTTCTAAATAAACTTTAGCTTGTGTTTGAAATAAAATAAACTAAAATAATAAAAAGATAAGAATGTGTCTTTCATATGAAATGAGCACACATTGACCAATGTCTTGGATACACAGAAAGGTGGTTAGAACACAAAACATGAAGGGATTTCTTTGCGCCCCGTTAATAAACTGGGGTAGTCTTTCAGGGACAGTAAGCCAAATAGAGGACACTAGTTCAGAACAGCAGAATCGGAAGCTCAAACCATATTCTTGCCCACTGTTCCCTTTAAAAAGTATCTTTAATCACTCTCATTATTAGCTTTATAAACTTTTTGGAATGTTGTAGATTCCTGTTCTACAGTAAGAAGAATTTCATGAGCATTAATGGAAAGATCAATGTGGCTTTAGGCTTTGTAGCATACCCGTAATTGTTATCATCCTTATTCCAGAATTAAAACATGTACTTGAATAGTAGTAGTCCTTTACAAGACAGCACTCCAATGAGCCCCTGAACAATCACTGAGGCAAGGCTGAGAACTTCAAAATGAACTATATGCTTATTTGAGAGGGTTAAGTGGTGTTTATTGATAGATTGTTTGCTAAAATGCTGCACTAGGTTTTAACAGAAATCATTTCAAGAGGAAATCTTCATTGATTGCTTGCCACTGATTACATTTGTCAAAGGTTAATGTCACTCTCCCTCAGGTGTGATTAAAGCACAAAGGAAAAAAGGCAGGATGGGGAGAAAATCAATAGAATGATAGAATGGGGGGAAAAAGTAAACATTTCCCTCAGCACTGGAAACCAAAATTGATAAAATAATCGGTTTGAGAAAAATCAAAAAGACAAAACCAATTTAGACTTTATTTCAACTCTTTTGTCCCATCTGCTCATATCTCAAACTCCCAAACAAACACATCTCAGCAGAGAAAGAGATCCAGGATTATGCAACAGGGAAAACATGGGGTTCAGTTATCAGATATAATAGCGTACAAAAATAGTATTGGTTTTGAAAGGATGTTTTTTAAAAAAAGTGATAATAATATAATTAACATCTATTAAGGGTTTTAGTAAGTGGAAGATACTAGGCTAATTGAATTATACTCTTTAGATCATTTCATCCTCCCAGTAGTCCTATGGGATAGATATAGCCATTGTCCCTTTTTATTCAGGTGAAAACAAAAAGCTCAACAGTGCAACTTGTCTCTTCCATAAATTTTAGTGAGTGACATAGCAGAAAATCCAAACGAGGCCTATTCAGTTCTGGGGCTTGGAATATTAAGCCCAATTTTATAATAATACATTGTGGGTCTAACTGAAGTGTATGAATAATATACTGCTTTAAAAAGGTCAAAGTTATTGTCCAATGCTGGATATTTTCTAAGAAAGAATACAGATTTTTAAACTTTTGTTTTCTTTAATTTATCAAAAGTTTATTACTTTTTCCGGGTTATATAACTAATGCAATTTTATATAGCAGATGTTAAAGAAATGTTCTTTATTGAAAATACACATTTCCAGTAATCTTTAATCACTGAAAATAATCACCATTGATTTATTACTAAATATTTCTGCTAAAACCCATAGGGTCAGATGTATTTGCAAAGTAAAATTTTTTGAATTTTATAAAGGCAAGATAATGAAATACCATACCTGATGAATTACCAGTATGGACTAAGGAACTATCCCAATATCCTTTAAAGTAATATTTCTTTGGCAAACCCATGAACATGTTTGTAATAATTAGAATAAAAAGTGATTACAAATCACCTCATGTCAGTTTAGGACAAGATCCGATGATCAATATGTTCAAAACCAATTAGTTTTTGTCACCAAATACATTATTAAAAATCCCAAAGTCTGTTTTTCAGAATTGCAGATAAGTGATTATGGACTGACATTATACATATTTTTCCATTAATCTGATCTTTTTCACTTAATCATTTTCATAATGATACATTTTTGTGTAATTACAGAGATTCACATTACTCATTTTAATAACTGCATATTATTTCCTTTTATGGATGTACCATAGTGCATTGCTAGTGATAAAAATTATTTTTGGTAATTTGTCAAACTAATTTTGACCTTTTTCATCCATCATCTAACTTTCATCATCTGTCATGATATGAATGACCCATGATTCAAGTTATTTTTATTAGTCCACTTTTGTGGACACATTCATATATAATAATTTCAAAATTTATATTCACCCTGAAACGTGCTAAGTCATTTCACACCTTTGTGGCCAAAATGCAAGCCATTTTATGAAGGAGAGTATTATATTGTAAGAAACTTAAAGACAGGGGAGCTTGTATTTTAAGTGATTTTCTTTCCAGGCTAAAATAGGTGTGGCTTTGGAAACTTCTTACGCTGTCTCACATCTAATCAGCAAAACACAAATTAAACAGCAATGAGATAGAACCACATACCTTAAAGAATGTCCAAATCCAGAACACTGACAACACCAGATGCTGAGGAGAATGTGAAGAGGCAGGAATTCTCATTGATTCCTGGTGGGAATTCAAAATGATACATCCACTTTAGAAGCGGTTCAACAGTTACACGCAAAACTAAATATACTCTTACCATCCCATCCAGCGACCATGCTACTTGGCATTTGTTCATAGTAACTGAAAACTTTGTCCACACAAAAACCTGCACAAAAATGTTCATAAACCTTTATTCATAATTGCCAAAATTGGAGCAGCCAACATGTCATGAATGGATAATTAAATGGGGTACGTTGAAGAAGTGAAACAGTCTTCACCTCTAAAGGGAAATTAGCTAAAAAGCCTTGAAAATACATAATGAAAGGCATATATTAAAGTAAAAAAGGCCAATCTGCAAAAAACTACATATAGTATGGTTTCAAATTTATGATATTTTGGAAAAATCAAAACTATGGAGATAGTGAAGAAAATTAGGGGATAGTGGTGAGGGAGGGGACACAGAGGATTTTTATAGCAGGGAAAACCTTCTGCATCATACTGTCATGGTGTGTACAGGTCATTACACACCTGTTCAAAGCCACATAACATACAAGATCAAGTGTGAACCTTAATGTAAACTATAGACTTTGAGTAACAATGATGGGTCAAATGCAGGTCATTTATTTTAACAAAAGTACCACTCTGGTGAGGGATTTTGATAGTTGGGGAGGCTGTGGATATGTAAGGGCAGGAAGTATATGAAATATCTCTGTACTTGGTGCTCAATTTTGTTGTAAATCTAAAATTATTCTAAAAAGTAAAGTTTATTTAAAAAGAAAAAATAAGCTAAGATTACATAAGATATTGCCATTAGGAAACATTGGCTTATGAGTGCACTGAAATTCTTTGTACTGTCTTTGTAGCTCTTTACACCTAAAATATTTGAAAACAAAAAGTTTTAAAACAACAAACTTATGCTGACCCTGTGATTCAGCATTCCTCCCCTAGTTATTGCACGTGAAAAATAAATACATATATTCATACAAAAATTAGCACAGAAATGCTGCTGGCATCTTATTTATAAGGGCCATCAACTGGAAATAGCCTAAATGTGTACAAAAAATTAATAGATACACAGATGGTTCTAATATATATATATTCAATGCACTACTATTCGGTGGTAAGAATGAACTATTAATAAACATATAAACATGGATGAACCTAAAATAATCATTATGAGTACAAGAATCCAAAGAATAGGAGTATACACTGTATGAATTTATTTATGTAAATTTCTAGTAAATACAATCTAATATATAGTGACAGAAAGCGTGTGCCTAGGTACAAGAGGTCTGGTAGAAAAGGCTGGAGAGAGGAATTACAAAAGGGAATGAGGAAACTCCTGCAGATGATGAATACATTTACTACATTAATTTGTAATGATTTCAAAGATATATAAACAAGGGGGGACCAAAGAAAAGCAGAATTATCTTCTTGAGGGCGGGCCCCTTGTAATACAGGCTTCTCTTGCTAGGTGAGTGTTCTAGGAACCCACCTGTATCAGTGTACCAGCTCGTGTTGTTGTAAGAGGCTGTGTTCAATTTCAGTGCTTTTTTTTTGAAGACTTTTTAAATGTGTTTGTCCATTTCATAACGGGTGATTTATGATTGCACCTGCCTACACTGCACTATGCGTTTAGAAATTTTTGACCAAAAACAGGATGACCCCCATGCCCCACCCTCCCTATTCACACACCCAATCTCTCCTTGAGTAACTCTGTTGTTTCACCAGATAAAAAAAGTCCTCAAAGGGAAATGTTTTACCAGTGTGAAAGAGGTAAAAAACAAAACAAAACAAGAAAAAACAGCAGAAGCACTAAAAGGCATCAAAATTGATGAGTTCAGAAACTATTTTGAGCAGTGTAAAAAACATCTCAATGGGTGTATTACGTCAAATGGAGGGTACTTTGAAGGTGACTGAAGTTTAAACATGTAAGAATAATTTTTTATAAATTAATTTCGAGGTTTTTGGCTCCCCTATTATGTGTGTGTGTGTGTGTTTGTGTGTGTGCATGTGTATACCCATATACTGGGTGAGCAAAAGTAGGTTTACAGTTGTTAATACAGAAAATAATACAATAATTAATAAATAATGCAAGAATAAACATCCAACTATAAACCTACATTTTCTTACCCCATATACTCATATATATACACATACACATATATATTTGATAAGTTATATGTTTTACATTTATCTACATGACAAATTATATATATATATATAATTTTTAAATTTTGATGTTTTGATATGTATACATATCAAATATATATTAAAACATATCAAATGGTAAATTTTACATACATGTAGTTTACTATATGTAAATTATACCTCAATTACATTGTTAAAAGTAAAGTGAAAAATATGTTCATCTAATTGTCGCTGTGAAAATTTCACTCAAAAATTTTATGTTTTAAATTTGGTAAACACAGTTTTATTTTGTATATATTGAGATGAGAGTGAATGTTGTATATCCCACAGGAATCAGCCATTATACTTAAAAAATAGATTAGTTTGTGAGTGGAAAAATATTTATTTCTTTACTTCACTTTCTACAAATGAATTTGATGCTAGGCTCATAGATTTTCGCTGTTTTCACAAGTTACACCATTTAAAAAATTGTTTTCAAACTCTATTTTTATACAAGATCTTCTTGAGTATCACCTGGGTATAAAATTTATAGATATTTTGACTCTCATCAGCCACCAGCCATGCATAGATTTAATTAACATTTTAGAAAACTTTTAAAAGGGTCTGATGAGCATTTCAAGTATAATTTTATCTTAAAATGTTATTTGCATATTCTTAATCTGTAGAGAAGTGAACTTCTTCTAAAACCTACACTTTTCTGGGTCCTCACAAAACCAGCAGTCAGCCCAAATCAAAGCACTAGGTAAAGTTGCTTTGCAAAGGCATTTTTGTGATTACGCAAAACTCAAATAGTAATATTAGGTGTGTGTGTGTTTACTGCAATCTTTTATTCTAAACTCTTTCCCAAAAATTTAAAATGAAAGATACACAGAAAAAGTCCCTCAGAATTATATTTTGACTCATAAAGATTAGAAATGATTAAATAAGTTAACATCTGTAAAGTGCTTAGAAAACTGCTTCCAATGAAGAGCACAGTAGATAAGTAATTTTTTAAAAATATTTTTAATGTATAATTGGTTAACATGTTTCATAAAAATTTTATAATTTGGGCTCTCTAAAATGGCAATGCTCCATGCCCTGTTCTTTATATACATAACTAATGTATTAAATTAAGGAAGTCTGAACTAAAATGGGTAGACTAGGAAAGATGATTTGATTGTCATCACAACTAGCTTGTTCTCTTCTCCACTATTTTCCCCTCCTTTCCCGCTCACTAGGCTGAACCTGGCTCTGCCTCCTAACACAGAGAGGGAGGCAAAGAAGATGCAGTAAGATTGTTTTGGTAGATAAAGTTTATCTGGTGGTTGATTTTGAGAGCTGTTCATAGGCTGATCCTTTCTCCAGGGGTTGTATTTTTGGGTTGTGTACACTTTTTCCCTGCCTCCTTCAATCACCATGAATACCCATACACCTGGACAGAGTACTCTCACAGCTTCATTTCTGGTGTGGACTCTCATTACCCTCTTTTCAGATTTGGAGGATATGATCCCTGGATGAAATAAAAATTGTTCCAAACCCAAATCTTGACTTGGAGAGATGTCATTTTTCCACCTCTTTTTGGGGGGATAAATTATTGTGTATGATAAAATTCTTCAGCATTTTTTTATGAATTTATTTAAATTAATGCTTATTCCAGGAAATAGTTACTCATTTATCCCTTTGAGTGTCAATGAATATCAGTTGATTATCATTGAATTCTGGTGATTTTAACCAGATAGTCTTTTCTTTTGCTTCAAACAATTATTGTCTTACAGTTCTCTCGTTCTTATTAAATGATGCCACAAGACAGAATCTGTGAAGTGGCTTAGTAGAGATTTTTCCTATTGATTTTGCATCATAATACCATTTTGAAATGGGTTTATAAGCTAGATTATCTGAAACAAAATTAGATTTTCTTTCATATAACATATGACTCCCCCCAAGGTTGATCCTGGCCCTGTATCACATGCAGTCTTTCAGCTGTAGTCCCCAGGCAGAATGCCTGAGGGGAGTCCTTTTATGAGGATACATCTTTGGTCAGGCTTTGTAGGGTTACTCTGGACAAGGAAACATTTACCTTGCCTCATGACTATCAATGGACATGCAGTTCAGTCTTGACCATGTCTTCACCTTTGTACTTTTCTGGGCAAAAGGTATACACTTGTTTTTCTCTCCTTCACATGCCGTATAACACATGGAAAGGTTTCTAAGTAGAAATATTAAAGTTCCATTACCTGGCTTAAGATGGAAACTGCCTGTTCTCATTTTGATGAAAAATGAAGAACTAGGCAGTCAGTCTTTCAATAACTCTTTCCTAAGAAATACACAATATGGGTCTCCCACATAATTAGTCTTACCCAAACCCCACGGCCATGGTTGGCTTAAACCTCGGTAAAGGGTCAGAGATCCAGAAAGCAAAGAGTCATTCTGATGTCAAAACCTACACAAACATATCCACTTCAAAATAAGGCATAATAATCCATAAACGCAATATTAATACTGATGCAGCCACTGTGGAAAACAGTAGGAACTTCCTCAAAAAACTATAATAAATTAAAAGTAAGAAATATTAACACTTCACTGTACTTAATTTGGAGACTTTAGCCAATACCAAGATATCAAAAGCCAATTTTTAACATTCAATTACATATGCAATTAATATAATGTCATCCGTGTTATCAAGGATGCTTCCTACGGAAGCAAGTTCAATGGATTCCTTGATAATTAGTTTTAATGTGTTCTTATATGAGGGTAAATAACTTCAAAATGGAAGTGAATGTTAAAGATTGCTCATGAAAGAATGAAACAGCTATTTATCATCGAAAAAGCATGAAAATTTGTTACTTATGATATAATAAGCAGAAACTATTCTTTATGGTGGAAAGATTAGTGTTTGGCCATATTTTATAAACAAAGAGAGTTTGAAAGACAAATGTTTCACACTGACAATTTATCCTCCTCTTGCCATAAGAAATTGAAAATCATTGAATCTATAGTAAGTTTCCCTTAGCTCATTATTTCTGAGCTTTATTTTTTATGACTAGCCTTCGAGCCTTTTCATGGGAAATAAGTTATAGGTAAGGGAAACATACATCTCTTATTTTTGAGAGTTCTATTGCTTCCTTAATAAACTACCCCAAGGTGTCTTGGAAATCAAATATTTTCACATTCAAATTATAGCCTCTGCCTGGATCTCTCACTAAAGTCTTTTGTCAGTGCACTCGTGATTGCTCACTTGTAATATATAGTCCCTGCATTAATAATCCACTCTTAATGTTAAGTGGTACCTGCAGAGCATGCATTTAATTTTCTGCCATATTTCAACAATCAGCATAAGTATTCATTAATATGAGCATAGATTTTTCTTGCTTATTTTTGAAGGATTTTACATTACTTCATTCATTTTAGAAAAGTCCACAGTGTTTCACACTCTAGAAATGCATCTACTAGCAGTGTGCAAGTTTTAAATCATTTTTATAATCTTTACCAAAAATTAGGAGATGCCTTAGCTCAGTATTAGTCTGGTCATACTTTCCCCCAAGTGCTTACTTAATTTGATTACTGAATTCCTTGCTTGTGCTAACTTAAGCTTTGCCATGGCATTTTAGAAAAAAAACTATTATCATTAGAATTGCTTTGAGTAGCAAATAAATGAAAGCATGAAATCATATTTTCACACTCTAAATGACGTTTATATGACATACAAGTTGCAAGTTCTGTTAAACATGTTTTAGTGCTACTGGCATGAGTTTTACATTACATAATTTTCTTAGTAAACATTTTATTCATTGGAGGAAGTTGAAAAATTCTGTTTTCCACTTATGTTATATAAGCCACAGATTAATCTCTTGAAGACATCCAAAAATATTGAGAGCAATTATATTGGATTCAACAAAGGCTTTTGTATTTTTAAAAAATAAATAAAAGAAACAGAAAATGAAAATCAAGTTATTTGCTGTCGCTTTGGGCGAGCATATGTGGATTTCAATTCTGACAAATTCTTTTTTTTTCTGGTCATTCTTTTTTACTTTATTTTTATTGTTTACATTATTATAAATGTTCCCTGGCTGGTTTGGCTCAGTGGATTGAGCATCGGCCTGCGAGCTAAGTGTCGCTGGTTCGATCTTCCAGTCAGGGCACATCAGAGAAGGAAAACTCTGACTCCAAAAAACCTCCGCTGCCTTGCGGCATACCTCTTCAGGGGAAAGGCTAAGGGAGTAAACCCCGACAGAAAATCCGGAGCCGGAGTCCCTAAGGCGGTTTGACGTTGTAGTCAACACCGGCAACTCCTGCGGCGCACCTGAAGCCAAGCTGTATTGACTCCGTCTTTCCCTTGGGCCCTTCAGCTGCGAAGAGAGGGGGGGTCTGCTGCATGGGCAACAGCAGACCCTCCATATCACCCTGCCCAGGCTCTGTAGCTTCAGCTTCACTGGAGAGGACACTCCAGCGTCATCGCAAGATGTCGATTCAACACGGGAGGAGACAGATACCGTGTCACTCCCGAGTCGGACTGCACAGCCATTCTCGGCGGTGCAGATAGACTCTTAAGAAGCTACACCATCGTCTCTCGAGACGGACGGCTGCCGATGATTATAAATGTCTTCATTTCCCACCCTCTGCCTTTGCCCACCTCCACTCAGCCTTCTTTGCCCTTCTCTCTGGCCATCACCACACTGTTGTCTGTGTCTATGAGTTATACATATATGTTCTTTGGGTAATCCCTTCACCTCTTTACCACTTTCATCCACTCCCCTCTTACATCTGTCAGTCTGTTTCATGTATCTATGCCTCTGTTTCTGTTTCGTTTGTCAGTTTATTTTGTTCATTAGATTCCACATATAAGTGCAATCATATGGTATTTATGCTTATTTCACTCAGCACAATAACCTCTAGGTGCATCCATGTTGTTGTAAAATGTCAGAGTTTCTTCTTTCTGTCAGATTATTTCTTACACTCAATCCTAATTTACCTGTATGACTTTGAGGACTTTTGAAATAATTAAAAACTTCTGAGCCAGGTTTCTTATCTTTACAATAAAATTAATGGTTATTTACATTAGCATGCTATATATGAGTACACAAAACAAAGTTTTTAATTCTGTTATGGTTTCTAGAATAGTATTTCTCAAATTTAAATATGCATTTAACTCACCTGGGGATTTTGGTAAAATGTATTGCAGATTCTGACTTGGTGGGTCTTAAGGTGGAACCCAAGGTTCTGTGTTTCTAAGAAGCTCCTTGGTGGTCCTCAAACTTTTCTATGAGTACCAAGGTCCTAGCAGACCCCCTTTAAGTAATATCAATTATAGTTTTATAAAAACTGCATTCTGGAGAGGCCAAAATATTCTCATCCCATAGAAGAAAACGACAATCTCCTTTCTGATGCTATAAGCCATTACCCTCAGGAGTGTATTCAGATCTCACAAACGAGTTGCCATGTGTCAAAATTAAACATGGAGTAGAAATACTATGTAGGAAGAATTTTTGCTACCTGTGACTCAGGTTCTAAACAAAAGAGAAACTATTTTAAAATAAACCTTAAATAAGGTTTATGGAAAAAGGAGACACAAACAGAGAGATCTGAATCTGTTCTAATATCATTACTTGCCGGAAGGTTTTACAGACCTTAGGAAATTCTGCAAAGAGGCAAAGACAGATTGACATTGTTTTCGTTGTTCAGATGTTTGGTTTATTTTAAGATACTATCTACACAACAGAGTGCCATAAATAATGGGGAATTTGACAGAACATCAAATGCCCCTTCAAGGTAAAGTTGATAAGATGCAGGCAGGGGGAATGCTGAGAGACAAACAAAGTGACTTAAGGTAATCAGAATAAAAATTGCTGCCTGATGGAATTTAAGCAGCAAGAACTTCATTTTCTAAAATCTTTGACAACTTGTATAGCATTAGAGAATTTGGGCTTTATGTTGTGATAGTCACCGAGTGACAGGCTGACCCTCTTCTCTCCCAAGAAGTTATCAGTTCTCTGTAGAAAAGTAATTCTGTGGCTGTCTTGCCAAAGATGAACTCATGAATCAGTGATGTGAGCAGAGGAGGCATCCCAGAGTGCATTCTAAAAAAGCCATTAAATTTTTTAAGAAAGACTGCTTCTCTACTGCTGTCAGGTGCTATTATGCCTAAGTCATGCAATTCTGTTTGGAAACTCGAAGTGGTCTGGAAGAGTGCCCTAAAGGAACTAAAAAAAAAAAAAAAAAGAGAAAACTATGACACTAAAAGTGCCAGGGAGACAGGATATTTTATTATTGCATAAAGGTCAAGAAGAAAGATGTAGGTCATGTCACTATTCAGTAACAGTTCCAAACACTACAACTTAATTTAAATGTGGGCTGTATTACACTATCAATGAGGCATGGAGTTTTAGGATCAATGAGTAATATGTTCTAAGTCAAAATTTAAGAATCACCAAAGGGCCTCAAACTGGGGAAAAAGACCTAATAGTGTCTGAGGCTTCCAATATTTTTAAGAACAGAACAGCATGAATATACAAGTTATTCCATGAGGTAACTTCTTTTGTATTACCTACATATAATTCCATAATACTATTATATTTGACACACAGGGCAAGGATTTATTTATACATAACTTGCATGCTTGGCACTTAGTCTAGTCACAAGCATATAATAATTGGTCAATAGCTGGAATTTATTCCAAATATATTAGGAAGTAAGAAAGAATTAATGATTTTAAGGATAGAGTTGGTTATATCAATGTATCTTTGGTATGATAAAGCATGAGAAGAATTAAAAAGAAACGCTATTTGTTTGAGCCTTTTTTTCATGTGTTCTTTGGCCATGGATAACAGTTTTCTGTTTTTTAAATTGAGGCACAATTGACATATCATTTCATTAGTTTCAGGTGTACAATATAATTATTTGTACATGTTGCAAAATGATCACCACGGTAAGTGCAGTTAACATCCATCATCATACATAATTACAAATTTTAAAGTTTTGCTTTACTTTGTGGTGGTACAGAGCTAGTTTTCCTCTCTTAGCTTCCTTTTGAAATGCCAAAAAAAACAATGTACAGAGTCTTAGCCATAAAAGCTTTTAAAACTAAGGATATTGGCAAAGATTTACCAATCTCTGGGATGTTTTACCCTAACTACTAAATAAAGAGGCTATTAAAGCAGTTAAAATCAATCATTTGCCAAAGAAAACAAATTATTTAATTCTATTTTACTTACTATTTTTTATTAATTCTGTCACCCAAGAAAAATAACCATAGCATAAGTTTGTGATAAAATTATGATTAGCTGAAACTCAAAGACAAGAAAGAAAATTAGAGGATGATAGGTAAAATATAGAACATTCAAGATATTAAGAGAGATTCTGGGAGCTACCAGAGTATTACAAGAATGCAAAAATGTTAAAAGCTAATATAAATAATATTTTGATCAAATATTAAAAACAGTATTGTATTTCACAGGGAAATTAACTAGAAGCACTTGTATTGATATGAAGGAAAAGAATACATAATATAACTACCACTATTTCACAAATCTGGGAGGAGTCTTGGGCAATATAATAAGATAAAAATATTAAATATTTAAATATTATAAGGTAACATAAATATTTCTAAAATACTTTTTATCAAACTGATAATTTTTAAAAAGTGGATTTAAAGAAACATTTAATATGTTAAGTGTATTGGGCATATGACTAGTGATAAAATAAACATACAAAACAGTTTTTTATGTCTATAAAATATAACAAATCAGAATTCTTATAGCAATGATATTCCTTTAAAAAGTTTCACAGGTACATAAGCATATACAGTGATTATGGTGAAGAAAAATGCATCATTTTTACAACTGACATAAAAACAAAGAAGTCATATGGAATGAAGAATCATCACCTGGCAAAGAGAGAGAGGCAGGAATGAGAAACTGAAAGATGGAGAACAAATCAGAGCTCTTTCTGCTGAGTCCACACTAAGAATATTCCAGTCAATGGGTGAATGCTTAGAAGCTTTCCCCAGTTTCTGCCTTTCAACAAATTATTTACTTTTTGGTATTTGTTGATGGTGGAAGCATCTCACTCCTTTATATTAGCTGTGACATATAGAAGTGCTTTGCCTATACAAACTAATGTTTGAAAACAGTTATAATAATTTCTAGGGTGCTTGTTGCAGGACATTGGGATAATTATAAAGATCTGTTGTTGTTCTCTTTGGGTTCTAAGAGACAAACATCTAAGTAAAATATGCCAAAGATTATCAATAGCACTTTTGGTTTGCTTTGTTGTCTCCTTCCCTCCATCCCTTCACCAGATATTTTTGCTTAGAGACAATGAATGCTGCCTGGAACTGGACGTTCCTTTCCAAATATCAGAGAGATTAATGAGAAGTCACTGGGTTACTACGTATACTGGGTTGAAATGGGGATGATGGGATTAGACTAAATGGGGAAAATGGCGAGTTGAATGATTTAGTTTCTCAAAATTAGTATGGGCAGTTGGATCACCATCTTAGTACACGTCAGTCATGAGAAATTAGCTCCCTGGTTTTTTGCTGCCTCAACCAGAGGGAAGTGCCAGCAATACTGAACTGCCTAAGATAAGAGTCAGACAAGTGAATGATTTCAAGCTCATGCTAATGTTAAAGAGATAAGAAAAATTCGTCCTAGAACCATGGGACAGAAAGGTACCCCTCTATGTTTAAGAATTTATAGAGAAAATTTACAATTTTAGTTTATATAAGAGAATTGTAGCACCTAAAGGCATATGCTCCCTTTTTCCATTCAATAACACAAATTAAGCATTTCCTGGCAATTCAGCACAAATTCTTAGACGTCGGCAGCCGTCCGTCTCGAGAGACGATGGTGTAGCTTCTTAAGAGTCTTAGGGTTTTGGTAATTTAATCCATTCTCCTAAAAGGTCTGGTGTGAAGGATTTAATTTGGAAGTGAAAGGCAGATACTAAACGAATGGCAGTTTCCATGACTAAAGAACAAGTTCACCATTTACATATGATTCAGAGAGCGTCTGCTCTGGTGTTCAGGGACAATAAATATACTACCATAAATAACCCTATTGATAGTGGCTTACTTTATTGTAAACCTGGCTGTATGTCCTGCCTTTATATTGATTTGTTACCTATCTAAAATATTCCCAATGCATTCTTTTCCTGTTAATTTATTCAGAGTTAGCTTCTATTGCTGACAGTCAAGACCCAGACTGACACACAATAAAAATGTACTTATGTTCACATCCTACATTCACTGTATTTAAAATCACAAATAAAACAAAAGTAAAATCAATGATATTACTAGATATTATTCTGGAAATGTAAGCCCATGTAATAAGAATTGATATAAAAAAGGGATAATTTTTGAGGAATAATACATAACAGAAACCCATTCTAGTATATAAAAAATATATATGAATTTTCCCAGTCAGAAATATAAATGCCCACAAAAAGTGAAATAGAGCAAAACAAAACATCAGTATAAAAACTCTACCAGACGCCTACAATCTGAAAGAAATGTGAGGTTTGATATAGTTGTATATGGTTATATACTTAAGCAAAATAAACCAGCTTAAATGTAGGGACTTAGCTAAACCCACAGGTCTGGTGGGGGAAGGTCTCTGTGCCAGTCTTGGTAGTCACACAAGACCCTACCTGACTCATCTTACCCGATACAGACAAGTCACTGAGTCCATCCTACATTCAAGGAGAGGAGAATGGGGGTCCACCTGTTGGAAGGGGGGTGGTAAGGTCACATTGCAGAAGAGCAAGGGGAGTGGGAGACATTGATGTGGCTATCTATAGAATATATAATTTGTGATATATACATTATATATATAGAATGATTTTTTACTGCACATGAAACCAAATAAAAAAATACTAACAATCAATGAGGATTGATTTCCTTACTTTTAAGATATAATTATTAAATTTCCAGGTATATTGTCAATTTAATACAAGTTTTTCTAGAGAACATACATTTTAAATGTGATATGTAGCCAACCTTCAGTAAAGTTAAATTTAGATGTTCATGTATAATTTATTCTGCGGCCTGAATGTCAACTAGTGCGTTACAAATATAGTTTAATTATAGTCTTATAGTAATACAGTGAGCAGATATTAATATCTTGATTTTATAAATGAGAAAACTAAGGTAGGACACAATCAAATAGTAAAATGTATAATAAAGTTATAAAAGCAAAAATGTCATGTCAGCACAAAGCAGAGATATCACAATAATAGCCAAAGTTGTTCCTTAACAAATTTTACACAAAATTGTGGGGGGGGGGGGTGTCTGTATGTAATGTCTGAATAGAGATGGTTTGTTTTTGTCAACAAAGAGGGGTATTCAATGAACTCACTAATTAATCTGGGTGAAAACTACTATCAGTAGAGTGTTTTTGTATTTTTTAGTAAACTTTTATTTTTAGAATAGTTATACATTTATAGAAAAATTGTGAAGATACTACTTTATACCCAGTTTTTCTAATATCTTATAACAGAATAGTACATTTATCACAACTAATGAACTGATATGATGACATTATAAATTGAAGTCTATACTTTAGTCATATTTTCTTAGATTGACCTAATGTTCATATTTCTTCCAGGATCCCATCCAAGTTACCACATTGTATTTAGTCATTGCGTCACTTCAGGCTCCCCTTGGCTGTGATAATTTCTCAGACTTTCCTTGTTTTTATTGGCATTGACAGTTTTGACAATTACTAGTCATTTTGAAACATGTCTTCCACTTGGGCTTTATCTGGTGTTTCTCTCATGGATGAAGTGTGTTTTTGAGAGAAAGACCGTGACAGTAAAGTGTCACTTTCATCACATCATATCAAGGGTAGTCACTGTAACATGACTTAAACTCTTGCTGTTAACATTGATGACCTGGCTACGGTAATGGATTCTCCACTGTAGAGTTCTTCTTTCTCCTACCTTTTTATACTGTTTTGAAGGAAATCAATATTAGTAGCCCACAGTTGAGGAACGAGGAACCATTCTCCACTCCACTGAGGGCAAAGTTTCTACCTATGTTATTTAGAATTCTTTGGCACAGAAAAATTTTTACTCTCCCTTATTTAGTCACTCAGTCATTAATTTATATCAGTATGGACCCATGAATATTTATTTTATACTCTGTATTATAATCCAATACAATCTTATTTATCTTCTTGCTCAATTTGTCCCCATTTTGGGCACTGGAAATTTTTTCAGTTGGCTCCTGTATTCCTTTAGCATATCCCCAGCATTCTGAGCACTTTTTGACTTTCTGGCACTATAAGACTCTGCACATCAACATGTATATTTTTTGTCTCAGTCTTAGAATCAGCAATTTATCTAGAGTCCTGGAATCTTTTATTGGAGAACACAGATCAGAGTGCTAGATCACTTTTTACACTTAAAAAAAATTGAGGTATTTACTTATTCACAAAGAAATGTAAAAATCACACAGAATTGCTACATACCTTTCATAAAGTCTATAGTCAATAATAACATTTAAAAAATACAGAATGGTAGTATAACCAGAAAACTATATTGTCAATACTGCTTATTTAATATATAAAATATATATATTCTGTTTGAATTATTAAGAATTTTGCTTATGTTTACTTGATTGAGCATAAGCTAAAATATGAATGCATGTAGAATAATCTCTTGATCATCTATAAAATAAGTAAAGTAGCAGTTACTGCAATGCTCTGTGAGACTAAGAATGCTCTTTGATCTTCCATCCTCTATGGAGGTTGATTTGAATTATTTTCTATACTTTATTCTCTATATCTGTTTGATTTTATACACACACATGAACACACACATTCTTCCTTTGATTGTTGATTTAATTTATAGTCTCATTAAATTTCCTTGCTGTTCAGCAATATTCCTTGCTATTAATGATATTGATTGGTCTGAGGCTCTCTGATACATTTTCTTTATTGTTAATATTGAGGAAGAGTTGAAGATTATAAGAACCTTCCTTTATGACATGTCCCTATGATTTTTTAAATTAATTTTGCTACCATTTGCTTATATGCTTTTAAAATTCTTTTCCTACAGAGACCAAACAAATAAAAATAAATAAATGTAACACCCATAAAACAGTGTCTTTAGCAGGTGAGCATGGCCGGGTGGATTGAGTGCCTGCCTGGGATACAGAAAACAGTGTCTTTATGTGCCCCATTTGCATCTATGAGAAAATGCACACCATACACTGTAAGTGTTACTTTACTCTGTTCTAATTTTCTGTTTTGAGGAAAACTCTTCTTCCTCAAGTAAGTATCAGAGTTGTGATGACATCCTTTGGGGAAATACCTGCTCCTCTCTGCATATAGACCCTTGGCTTGGTCTGAAGCCAATGAGACTACATTAATTACACAGTGACCACAAAGAATATAAAAATTGTACATGAACTTTGACAGAAAACCAATTGCAATGGTAAAGGGGCAGTAACTTTCACTACGTTAACACTTTTACACAAATCAGTGGTATCCTATGTCTAAAATAATCAAATCCTTCACACAAATTATTTAGTGGAGAAATACTTACTATTAAAGTAATATAACTAATATTAATGTTTTTACTTTCCAAAATTATTCAAGGCTATGGGATATACATTTTTCTTGTACAAATTTAAATACATCATTTTTCAAGACAGTATGGCATTTGACTAACGTAAAATCAACTTGTCACTACCTACGGGAACTGAGTTAAAAATAGTTAGTGATGGAGCTAGAAAAGATAATAGAATTCCAATATTTTCATTTTAATTAATTTTAACTTAGTCATTCCTTGTATTCTTTACCCATAACACTTAGAATTTGAAGAATAGTTGTTGCTAAATAAATGAAGAGCAAGATCAAATGATAAATCTAAGGCCTCCTGTTTCTGTCCCTGGCTGTGATATATCATCAAGCATTACAGCCATAATCTATCAGTAAACATCATGGTAAGTGCTAGAGAATTAAATTATTATAGTTTGTTAATGATATACAATATTCATCTCAGACTCAAAAGCTTCTAAAACATTTTTTTTTTTTTTTTTGCTAACAGGAAGAGCAAGCTGGAGTCAACTATGAAGGGAAATACTAATAATTGCGGACCTTATTTTAGTATTATACAATCGGTTCTGCAGAATATGTAAACAGAGATCAGAAATGGTGGATAATGACTGAAAATAAGTAACATTCTCTTAAAGAGAGAGGTTTAACTGTGATCTGATACAACCCCATGAAAAATAAAACAGAGAATTTGAGGGCAAGTTTGTGACTAAAAAAAACAGTTGTTTGGTTTATTTTTTTAAATGTCACTGTGATAGATTTCTACCAATTAGTTTTGTACTTCCATTGCCCCAGTCTATCCCTAAAGACAGGCAAGGCAAATGGCATTCACTGCTCAATATCATTCATTTGGTCACCTAAAATACTTACTAAAACAGCTGCAAAGGGTGGAAAAGTTTTATAAATCAATTAAAATAACACCAATGACAAGATTCCTGACTTTCATACCACAACCAACTAATTCTCTTTCCTTTTCTTTTGCTCTTCCATTCTTGTTTGTAAAGTTCTATGTCACGCTCTATGGAATTCTCACGAGAATGGAAATCTGAAGACACTCTCTGGCACTGGGGCTTCAGGAGTCCTTTTTCTCTTATCTAAGGTTTTCTTTTTGTCAGATTACTTTGAGTCTAACTTTCCCATTCTCTCTATGTAAAATATAAACAATTCTTTCAGCCATTAATTATAATTTCTCCAAAAGAATTAACAAACACTAACATTTTCATTTTTAAACACGATAACCAGCATATGGAAGAGCAGGTAGAATACAGTGGGTTATTTTTTTCCCTTGGTGGAGGACAATGTGCATTGCAAAAACTGTTTGGAATGTGTGGAAATTGTGTATCTCCAACCATGAGCATGAATTACGGAATTTCATTCAGAGGAAAAAGAATTATAAAGCAAAATCTCAGTAATAGAAAACCTTATATTCTCCTCCTAAATACAACCTCCTACCTTTCTATCTACATTTTATCTCTTCTTATAAAAACAGAACTTGCTTTCAACATCTAATATCTGGATTATCCATTGAAACAATGAAGTATTTCATTTCTTCTTCAAAATACTTAATCTGCAGTTTAGATAGTTTGACACCAATTTACTGTACAATCTAAAAATCACACAATTTCAATGATAAAGCCCCAACTTGGCCAAATATATAAAGGGAATTTTAGTATACCTTAAAAGGCTTATAATTATGTATTATCTCTTAATCATAACACAGAATAGTAAACATTCATTATATAGTAGCTCCATGACTTTGAGAGGAATTTGGTAGTTCTCTAATTTCCCAGATAGCACACAGATTTAATTTTCTCAAGTCACCGAATGTGCTCCAGTCTCTTGAGGATAAAGCAATACCATCCTTGTTCACAGGGCCTATGCTGGCAAGTTCAGAGTGGACATGTTTAGTCAGCACAATCTCCCCATTCAGGGAGAGATCCATGAGAGGCAGATTATAGAAGAATGATTTATTCCTCAGAATATGAACACATAGTTAGAATTAGATGATCAAAATGATATCCTTACCACCAAAGGGAGAGCCAGACAAACTTTAAAGTGATACAGAGGAGGGGTGGGAAATAGACTCAGGGTACCCGGAGGTCATAAGAAGTGTAACCAAAACTAATCTAGAACATTATGAAGTTATGAGTCTGACCTATAGCCTATTGTGCTTTTCTTCTTCATAACCATGATTATTTTAAAATGGTGTAAAGCAGAAAACATAATGAGTTAATGTGTGCAAAGCACTTAAAACAATGTCTAGAATATAGTCAACTCTTAATAAGTGTTACCTATAATTCCATAACCCTCCTTATAGGCAGAGCAACTTTTATAGACAGCAAACGTTACAGCTTTGTTCAGGTTTCAATTCATGAAAAAGTGACTCTTGCCTTCTAAAATGTCAAAGTAGTCAACATTTTATGGAACATGAAAAGAATATTTGTGGATACTCTTTCCAGAATGCCTATAATTATTTGGACAATATTAATGGCTTTGGAAGGAAAAGAGAGATTAGGCATAACTCAGTCAAAATATCATACAGTGAATCTGACTGTTTTAAAATACTGATTCCAGTAATAGAAGCCAGACACTGATAGTTACAATATTCAGTCTGGCAGTACAATGTGTTTGCTAAGGAGATGAACACATTATAAACCCATTTCCCTAATGCATACAAATTCCATTCCAAGCTAAATGTGTTCTTATGTATTCTGCTTTATTCACAAATATAAAGAGAACTTGTTTAGGCAATGCATGCTTCTGTTTTATTTTTTATTTTTTCTTGTTTGTTTTGCTTTAAAAAAAAAAAAGGATTTTGTTCCATACTGTCAACAGAAAATGTAAGCACAAATGCCTTCAAAAACTCTGACTTCAAAGAAACTTTCATTCAGGAAAAAAGTCTTTAAAGTAAAACAAACCTATATGTAGAAATTTAGCATGCAGCTAATGAATAAGTTAAGGATCCTTGCTATTCTTGGAGAAAAGATCAGAGACCCAAGAGAGAGTCTTAGAAGCCACAGCAGATGGCCCTGTTAAGCCAGAGCAGGCCAATTAAGGCTGTATTTGGAGCACTGTGTTACTCTGGAGGACAGAGACAAGAAAGAAAGGAGGAGGCTCTGAATTTAGTAACTGTTCAGATTGCAAAGCCATGAGAAGTATGTCCCTGGGAATGAGATGCTTTTCATTTAGACTGTGACTTTTATTTTATGCATTGTGATCAGCAGTCAGGGATCCTTGACTATGCTGAGTGTTATTTTAACGTTTCAAAGAAGCACAAATGAAGCTGCATTCCCTGCTGTTGCATCTTTATTTAGTCCACATTTACACCCAAAGACATGTGTCTTTTTAGAAGCCCTGATACTAGGAGTCCTCAAGAAGAAAAAACCCAAAGGAAAGTGGATGAGCATGTCACCAAAGATTTTTAAGATACTTCTTAGAGAGTTGGATTGAACTGATCTCGATTAAAAAAAAAAAACAAAACAGCTTTCAACTATCAATGGATTATCTATGCTACCTGGGAGGTTCTACCTTCTATTTCAAAATAATAATGTATGAGGGGGAAAAAATCAAACAACCTAGTGGGAAATTGCTTTAATTATGCCTTATCTACTATTATGGAGAGATGCAAATAGTCCGATTTTATTGGGGCAGGGGGGGAAGTACTATTATGTAGATATCACCAAATAGCTGAAACTGAAGCCCTGCTTGGGTACAATTTCAGGGGGAAAAAAAACAAGACGCTTTTTTATTTTCCTCTGAGACTAAAATTCTCACTTAGTGTCCTGACTTAAAGTCAGTAAAGGCCCACTGAAATGCAAATGTCGTTTGCAAAAGATGTTTCAAATTGGTAAGCTGATCACACAGGGAAAGGGGATATCTGTTAACCTCTTTTTGTGTTATTGCACATTAGTCTGGATGCCATACACTTATCAGATGGAAATTGGGATGGGTGTCTCCTTTTGTGATTTAACTATAAGTTTTAATGGAGTCCCCAGAGACCTCACTTCTTTTACCTGGAGATGTAGCCTCCATGCCAAGTAAACTGCACATCCTAGCAGCTGCTACTGAAATAGGTGCCGCAAGAAAATGTTATCTCTCTTCCTCTCTGTCGCCTCCCCGTTTACTTGTTTTGCCAGTCCATTTCGTGCTGTGCCAAGAAAATTCCATGTACCTCTTGCACAAAGGGCAGCAGTTCTGAACATAAGTAAGCAGTTTTACAATTTGTTGTAGGAATTTTTGGAAGTACAGCTGCAGTTAGAAGGAAAGAATCCACAGCCTACATCTGGCCATAACTTTTTAATTGATGCTCTGATGAATCTTTGCTTTTTAAAAACCGTTTCTAACTAAGCAAATGGGAACTTCAAGATCATCATCTCTCCATGAAAGTGAAAATGAAGTCTTAAAATTAAACTGGTCTCAAACACTTACATTTACTCTAAATGACCATGTGTGCACCTGGGGCAAAACACCAAGTAGGCATACAAAACAATGAACTTCGCCAAGTTTCAGGTTATTAATTACTTCCTTAGATGTTCAAAAAAAGAATAATTTCAATCTGCAAAGTATTCATACGCTTGCTAAAGCTTTCATAGAGTTTGAAAAAGCAGATTGGGTAAAGGTAGAACCCATCAGTTAATACTAATGTCATCTTATGTATATTGTATAATGTCATACACTTCATCTATAAAAATGAGTGGTTTTTCAGATTAGATAATATAACTCATATAATAGAGTGAGTCTTTTATAGAGGAATGTTTCTGGTTAGATGATATACGTTTCTGGGTACATAATAAACATCCAATTCTTTATACTTTATGACTTCACTCAGGTACCATTGACTTGGTTTGTGATCGCAAATTAAACAATTTATTCTGCATACATTATTCATCAGAAAATAATGACTGTGATGATATATGCCTTTTCTATATAATGGGATTTATTTAAAGACAATAAGATCACAGATGTGATAGCTTTATGAAAGTTGTAAAACAATTATAAATGTTGAGTGTAATTATGGCTTGTCATAATCAAATGTTTGAGAGTTGACTTAGTAAAAGACAATGCTGCAGGTGTGAATAGAGGCCATATTATGAAGATATATATAGTTGGTGGATTGTATAGATAGATAATAGATAGATGATAGAGATAGACAGATAGATAGATAGTTGGTGGATTGTATCACTATCAATTTTCTAATTGTGATAGTGAATTATAGTTATACAGCATTTTTCCATTGGGGGAAATTGGATAAGAGCACACAGGATCTCTTTGTATTATTTCTTACAACTGTGTGAGAATCTAACAATCATCTCAAACTTTTAAAAATGGATGTGGAAAAATATATGCTTTAATAGAGATAAATTAGTAGCTTTTAATGGGTTTTACATAGGTGACTGAAAAGATCGGACTGTTATTTGAGATTCTTTTGGAGATCAATGAAATGGGGAGAAAAGAAAAATAATGTGGGAAATATATGAAGGAAACTAGAATTTCCAGGGAGGATTTTCAAGTGTTTTAAGTAAGAGATTGACATGAAGCAGAGAAATGAAATGACGGTAAAATTTTTGTTTGAAACACATGTAGGAAGGATGAGGATGTATAAGAATTCATAGTTTATTAAACTTGATTATAAGGCAGAGGGAGCGACACAAAGATGACCCCCTTCTATCTTGAATAATTAGATGATGGCTCCATTTACTCAAATGAATCACAGTCAAAGACAAGGAAGTTGAGAGAGGAAGGTAAAGTACACTGTTTTAAGAAGTACTAGCTTTAAGTATTTGGAAAACAGAAAGATATTCATTAGGCAGATAGATATATACTTCTCTATTTCAGGACAGATGTTTAGTTAGTTCATTGGTATATACATAATGCTATGAGCTTTGGGAGTGGATGAACATGCCCAAGAAGTATGGGTGAAGTGATAAAGGAAGAGACTCTAGCGCAGAACGATAAATTGTGTCCTCTCTTATTGGGGCAATTCATGAACACACTTGTTCAAATAGACTTATAAAGTGTTCATGATGTTACCTATCCTTAATTAATCCAGAGAGGCCACAATATCAAAAAAGGGTACTATATTAATATTGAGTCTCCATCCATAAAATAAATTATTACATAACATTGTTGAAAGAATTAAATATACACTTAATGCAACTTAGAGAATTGTTTCTCAGGGGTGTTCGTTCTTAGTGTTCTGTTCCTTCTTTTCTGCTTTCCTAAGTTGTCACCTCTTCCATTGCAAAAATGTTATGTTCTACCACACAAGTCAGCAAATGAAGCAAACTCGATAGTGGAGTGTTGAATTCATAATGTGCTGCATTTAATACTATTTACTATTTTTTCCTCACTGTTTCTTTTTTGTCATTAATTTTGTTTTTCCATCTAACTCACATTTTTTCTATATCATTACTTTGAAACCCATTAACAAATTGTTTTCTGAAAACATTGGCTGTTATTTTTTCTTTATGTCTTTGCTTTGCTGTGCATAATGGTACTGTTGTTCACACAGATACAATTTCCAAGAATTTATTTTTAAAGCAGTTTAAGGTTCATAGATAAATTAAGCAGAAGATGCAGAGATTTCCATGCCCCCACATTGGCATGACCCTCCCATTGTTGACATCCCCCACCATAGTGATACATGTATTACAACTGATGAACCTACACTAATATTATAACTCAAAACACATAGTTTACATTACAATTTACTCTTCCTTTAGCACATGCTATGAGTTTGGACAAATACCTGGTCTGTCTGCAAAACGTCCAACTATCGTCAATATAATGAGAATGATTTGCACAACATCTATGTAACCTGGCATCCAAGGAGTGGACTGGAATGCACATGCATGAATAATGGCTATTTCACTGTACTAGTGAGTGGGGGTGGTAGTGCCATTGAGTGAGCATGTGTACTGTGTAGCCATTGCATTAAAAAATCAGTTGATTACATTTATGTGGGTCTGTTTCTGGACTTACTGTCCTATTTCATTAATCTATCTGTTCTTTTTCAATGACAGCAATGTCTTGATTATTGTAGCTTTATAGTACTCAAGTGGAATTAAAAATTGTTTCATATAATTTCCAAAATGCTATTTTATTTAGTGCCAAATTATAATTCTTTTATTGAAATTTACTATTATAATACTCTAACGACAGATGTAAAATAAGGTATATAGAAGCAACTCCGTAGAAGTTCAATATGTTGTTTATGGCCCATGGAATTCTCATTGTATTGCACATCCCCTTCATATAGTTAGTTGACCTGCCGAGTGGTCCATTAATTCTGCTGTTTACCTCATGGTAGTAGTAAAACCAGATTATCAGCTTAAGCATTTCCCAAAAATGTTTTCAAGCTATTGTAACTGCATCTTAAACTAATAGACATCTGCTACCATACAACTTCATTTACTCATTCAAGACACTTTGTTGAACTTGGCACAATTAAATAAAAAAGAAAGCTAAAATTGCACTCTGGAGAAATAAGTTAATAAAAATACAGTATCAGGTTAAAGGACCAAGGTAAGACCAAGCTTTAGTAGAGTAAGAGACTGGTCATATTCCAATGTAAAGCCTTTAAAATATTTCAGTATATTTGTAATTCATGACAGTATATTTGTAATTCAGCATATTTATTATTCACTTATCTGCAGTTGCAGATAAATGGCTTGGTGGCTTTGTCATTTGTCATTGTGAGATCATGTATTGCATGCCTCTTAATATACACACTTTGCAACCACTGTCAGTTAGCTTCACAGCAATAAAGTTAAGATTTGCAATTTGGGCTCCTGACTCTTGAGACGGTATTTCAGAGACAAAGGAAGAACATGCAGAGCACTTTTAAACCAACAGAAGCAAGAAAAAAAAGATCCTGCATTGTCTGATAGGATAGGAAAATGGTGACAACTGAAGGGGTTATAGCCAACAATGCTTGAAAGTAATTCTACTTTGTGGAAGGTGTGGAAGGTGTCCTAGAAAGAGCACACAGATATATGTAAATCTAATCAGACAAGAGTTTTTTGTGAATATAAATACTTCCAGCAAGTTAATCTCATTGCATCCCAAGTCACTGGAATAGCTACTATGGAAAACAGTAGCTATTTCCTCAAGAAATTAAGAATACATTTACCATATGACCCAGCAACAATTCTTATGGGTACCTAAAACTTTTGCAAGTATTTATTTGTAGAGACGTATGTACCTCTATGTTCATTGCTCCATTATTTACAGTGGCCAAGATATGGAGACAACTTAAGTGTCTTTTGACAGATAATTTGATAAAGAAGATGTGGTACATACATACAATGGAATCCTACTCAGCCTTAAGAAAAGATGAAATATTGCCATTGCAACAACATGGATGAATCTTGAGACTATCATGCTAAGCAAAATAAGTCAGATGGAAAAAGTCAAGAACCATTTGATTTCACTCATTTGTGGGTTATAAGACTGAAAGTAAGAAATGAAAAAATAAGACAGACAAAAACTCATAGACACAGACAACAGTATGGTGGTTATCATAAGGAATGGGTGGGGGGGGAGGTAGTTAAATATAAAGAGGGTTAAATACACTTGTATGATGATAGAAAGAGATTAGACTTTGGGTGGTAAACACAATGTAATATAAAGATAATGTATTATAGAACTGTACACTTGAATCCTATACAATTTTATTAACCAATGCCATTTCAATAAACTTAATAAAAATATTTTGAAGACAGTTGTGCTATTGAGGCAAATCCCATCAAAAGTCCTTGTGGAAAAGTCAGAGGCAATGAGCTAAAAAGCAAGGCCACCACCAAGCAAAGCAATTATAAGATCAAGAAGAGTAGGTGGCCAGGCAGGAAAATTAAATCAGAATAATAAAGAGATGATCTGAGAATATTTGCAGTGCAGCTCTTTTTCCACCTTAATAGAAGTTGCTTAGGAACTGGGCACAGAAAATTGTATAAAAAATATGTCACCTAGAAGGAAGGGGAAGATCTAACAGTTTTAATCTGATCAATAGTCATATGAACATTCTAATGTATTGAGGAAAAGTTCAGTAGAATAGAAAACAGTTGAGATAAAAGACACTGATCACTTCAGAAGTGTGGCCTGGGCTAGGTTTACAATTAAAGTTGGGCAGAAAAGAAAAATCATACATTCTTGTTCACATATTCAATAAGCTGCTACTGTATCCCAGAAGCCATGCTTCCTATTGGGTAAATAGTAGAGAACAATTGATAAGTCCTTGGTTCCATGGAGCTTATATTTAGTGAAAGAAGACAGGTAATAAGCAGATACATATAAAACAGTTAATTGATTACACATGGTGAAATTAAAAAATTGAATAAGAGAGGTAAATGGTCTGGGCCAAGTGGGTAGAGGTACTACTTTCTATGAGTAGTCACAAAAGATCTTTAGTAAGCGTTTACTTGCGCATAGCACAAAGATAACACTTGAGTGGCCCCAAGGGAAAGAGCCATTGTAAGTGACATGAATCCATAAAATAAACAAAATAAACAAATTACCTCATGGACATAATCCAAAAGGTAAAAATATATCAGTTTTATAGGCAAAAGTTTTTACTTCCAGACAGTAATGTGCAAATTTCTCCCTTGGGTCCTTGTAAATAAGATACCAAGTGGTATTTCAGAAAAATGTGTTTCTGTAAGTTTAATATAAATGTTTCTTGCAACACCTCTCATTATAAGACAATGGAACAACAATTGTTTTAAAATATCTATTAGGACTGAGGAATGTGGTTCAAATACATAATCTGTGTTACTTTAACTTGATCCAAGGTTAAATTTTTTTTAAATGTGGAGAAATTTATAGACACTAATCATTACCCATAATCACGACATGAGAAATACTTCTGAACACATTACTTTGATGAGAAAGACAGAGAAAAGACTGTGACCATTTTCTCAGTCTAGATGGCATTTCTACCCAGTGGAATATTTCTGTAAAGAATGTCTAAATTAGCACAAAATGCACAAATAGCTAGGATTAGTCAAGAGATTATTTTTTTAAAAGAAAAAGCAATTTAAATTTTACTCTTACAATGGAAAGAAGTAAATTACAAATCTACTGCAATCAAAAGGAACATCATTCTTATCTTTAATGTGACGCTATTTTATATTTTGTAATTTCTTAAGAAAGCTTGGATTTCCATTAGTTAATGAAAAATATTACAGCTGACACAAGAAACATATCCGAAGTGAACTTTCTCTGATGCGACTAAACTAATCTCACACTATAATTATCCTTTGACCTAAAATACTGTAAGTTTTTAACATTTTCACCAAAGAACTTTTGTCAAACAAATTGGTCCTAAGAACTAAGTATTATTATTCTTGCCATTCTGATAGCATATATAAACACATACATAATCCCTAAGAGATAGTGAAGTGGTCTGTGAGGCACAACCTTATATTCGGGAAAGCAAATGAAAGTTATTTCTTGCAATTACTTGGTTAATGTAAAGATCACTGAGAAGTTTACAAGATGAAGCTGAGCTGAGCTAAAGCCCTTACAAATTGTGTGAACTTAGGCATTTGTGATTCGTCTTCTCCAAATCTCTATCTGTTAAATGAGATTATTAATGATACTTTTCTCTTAGTATAGATGTGAGAATAAATTTGATGCAATCTCCTGGCCTCTATACAGAATATATGCCAGCTCCTTTCTCTCACCCAATTTGCTTCGTCATGTTAATTAGCATTAGTCCAATACACAACTAAGTGTTTGTAAGAGAAATTAAGTCAGATGACTTTGCCTTTTAGATTCTAAAACTTACATTATTTCAGCATTTGAAATTTTCTGAAAACACTGTGCTTTTTATAAATACACTTAATGTGAACTGTTTCTTTTTGTAAACCTTTGTTGAATAAATGATGAATTTTAATACAAATTAGAGTAGCATCTTAAAGGAAAACTGCACTTAAAATGCATTAGATCTCCACAGTAGTAGACTAATTACTTCATAATTATATGTTATAGCATAATATAAGTATGTTATGTTATAGTATAATATTGATTTCATATAAGATTTATATAAGACAAGGCTTCCCAACTTCCCATTCCTCAATCTATGCTTGTTTTGAATTTCTATGCCTAAGTATCTTTGAAGCATTTTTTTATTAAGCTTTTAATTCCTGAATGCTGTTAGTTAGTAAAAAATCAGCTATGTCAGAGTTGACCCAATCATCTGGGGAGGGGTGACCTATCCTCCTTGTAGGAAATATAAAAGCTCTGCTTTATCAGATCATAACTTTCAATAGCATGTCCTTCTGTGATGGTGGTGGAAAGAGAGCCCCTGACATTGACCTATATGTCGGAAACTGATTGGTTGAAACTGCCTATTTCTGAGGGCCAGAGAAAATGTCCATGTGGTCAGAAGTCCTTGCCATGTCATCCATCACCTTTATTTTTCAAAAATAAAGGTTGTTTTGTTTTGCATTGCTTTTAAAATCTCTGCCTAATGCTTTCGTCTCTCTCACTTGGTTTCAAACATGGGAAGAAACAGAAGGAAGATGTTTGTATGACAGTCAGAAGAAATAGTATGTGTAAATATCATAAGCCAAAAAGAAACACAGTGAATTTAAATAGCTGAAAGAAGGCCACTGTGTCTGAAGAAGTAATTAAGTAGGGCAAGACAAATATAGGGAAGTAGACAGGGGATACATCGTGAGGGGATTTGGGGCCATATGACGGATTTTATAATATATTCCAAGTAAAAATGCAAATCAGTACAGTTTTTAAGTATGGGAATGGAATATTTTAATTTGCATTAGAAGTATAAATGAATTAGGTAACGAAAGAAAGTGGACGCTAGCAAAGCAGGTTGGAGGTACCAATTATGATTTTTTAAAGATTTTATTTATTGATTTTTAGAGAAAGGAGGAGAGAGAAAAAGAAAGGGAGAGAAACATTGATGTGAAAAACATCAGTTGGTTGCCTCTCACATGCACCCTGACTGGGAACCAAACCCATAACCCGGGTATGTGCCCTGCCCAGGAATTGAAATAGCGACCTTTCAGTTTGCAGAAAAACATCCAACCAACTGGGGTACTCTGGTCAGGGCCTAATTATGATTTTTCAGGGAACAAAAATAAAAAAATAAAATTTAGACTACAGCGATGATAATAGGAAGATACTGATTCTATGACTTTAGATAGGGGGAGTCATTCCTAGGATTATGGATTTCATAGATTATTTGAAGGTGGTGTATCAACTAATATGTTCTTGAGGTCTTTGCATAAAATAGCTTTTTCATCTGCCTTCTGCTGTATTCAAATATCCCTAATTGAAGAATCATATTTTCCAGCTCATTTTCCCACAACATCTCTTAAGTGTAAGGTAGTAGAACAGTTCATTAAGTGCACTGGACCATTAAGTGACTTACCTAAACTCACCCATCTAATTAGAATGAGAAGGTGCTACATTCTAGGATTCTTATTTGCAAGTCTCATATTCTTTTAGCATATTCCACAATATAAAACACATCTTTGATTATGTCTATTTTTTCTCCAAAAATTTCAAAACTTGACAATTGCTTACAAATTGGAATCCAAGCTCTTTAGTGGGTAATTTTAGGCTCTATTTGATCTCTTTAACTTCCCATTTTGCCCTTAATAGTCAAGAGTTCACTATACTTTAATAATTAATAATTATTTGAGCTTGCCTAAACTATCTTACTGGGACCTCTCAATTATGTTATTCACCTGAAAATGCTTTCTGCCTATATACGTTTCCTTGTAAAATATTCAGTCTACTTATGTCTATTCTTCTCCATGCTTTTTTTATGGAACTACCTAACAGGAGAAAGTCTCCTCTTCCTAAGTACAATAGCATTTTCTTTTGGTCACTCCCATAGATAACTCTCCTCAAATAAGCGTCCGGTTGTTGATGGTGTTTAATGACTAGACCTTATTTCCATTGTTAGACTGGGTGAGTAGTAACTTGTTTGTCATTAATCTCTCCTGTATGTACTATGTGTCCTAGAAAATGCATAAATGTTATCGATTGAATAAAAATGTGAATTAAGTATTGAAGCTTCCACAGAGTTGTGTTATTGGGAGCAGAAATTTAAAAAAAACTTTGATGTAAAATAGTTTTAAAAATGAAGAGACAGAATTCCTGCCATATTATAGTGAAAGAGATTACCCATTCATCATTAGAGCAACTCACTCTCATACATGTAACAGGTATTTTTTCCCTACTTGTTCTCTATCTTTTTCAAGATACTAAATTTCTTGTAGTTATTATTTCATATGGTAATGAAGCACAAAGCTTGTGAGTTGTTTGGGATCTAGATAGAGGAAAATGACTTACCTAGCTGATCCTGGATACTAATTCAGTGGTCCAATGATAGGGTAACTCCATATCAATCACCAGGGTTATCAGTTATCCAACATATCACAAGCAATAAATTAATATTTAATAACATAAAAGGCCCTCACTGAGCAAGCTGATGAGAAATATTTTGCAAAATCATATTAAAAATATTAACTGGCGATGATTATGTGCTGACAGTATTAACAACTGTACATTCTAATATAACAGCAATATGTAATTAATGATTTCACATATTAGTGTAAAGGAGTAAGATTTTTTTGTGTCAAAATAAAATATACCTGAAATTTGGCCTGAAAAAACACAAAACTTATAATTAACACATTTCACATCTTCTAGCTGAAATACAAATTTAAGTGTCTTTAGCAAATATCTGCTAAACGAAGAGTGTGATGGAGGAAAAAGTTTTAGTATGTGCAAATTTATCAATTTGACAGATGATGATTTTACATAGTTATTAATACAAAGTAGGGTTTTTTTTTTATTCTGATATGAAATTTCTATGGCTATGATATTGGGTAGTAAATAAGGGAATGCTTTGAAGAACTGCCATGATGGCTAATAAAAAGAAAGTAATGTAGCTGACTAAATAAAATAGTATCTTAAAAGTCAAAATTTATGAACTAGAAAAATACTTGCACAGGTGAATAGTAAAAATAGTTTACTTTATTCTACATTATAAATAGAAGTAAAGCATTTTAAAGAGATGTGTCAGTAGTGCCTTTTCATGAATAACCTTAAATTATTTTATAGAATTTTATCACAGTTTCTTCTGTTAGAAGTATAATGATAAGGAGATGCGTTCATTGTTTAATTCTCAGATAGTTTAATTTGAATTTGTGAAAAAGGTCAATGCCGAGGGATTCAAGCATGTTTGTCCCGTGAGACAGCCTGATAGATATGGAAAAACACTGGACATAGCTGACACCAAGAAATGAGTCAGAGTCTGATTTTTTTAAACAAATTTGAAGAGTGTCCTAGGACAAAATTACTTTATCTCTCAAAGTTTAATGTCCAAGGTATATAATGGATTGAATAGAATTTAGCACCAATTTTCTATAAAATAAAAAATCATGACACATCATGATTAAATATGTTAACTAAGCATTCAAACTTTAAGCACATATTTAAAATTTCTTTTCATGTACCCACCTCAAATATTTTACAACTTAATTACATGTTTAACAATAGAGTGAGTACAGAGTGTATGAGTGTGGAGAAACTACAAGTAACATTTCCATGGAACAGTGGAGAACGTGCCCTAGAGAGCGCAATTTCTAAAATGATACCATCAGAACAAATAGGAAATAACGAAATAAAAGAAGGGGAGCACTGGAAAGGCCAGATATGCTAGGATACATGTGAAGTTCATACTCAGAATTGGAACCACTGTGCAGGTTCACTTGCCTTGCTCTAGGCGTATTGTAAGTAGAATTAATTCACCCAAATTTTTGGCAACTTGGAATTACCAGTTATGTGATTCCACTGGATCATGAAATATGGGTGCATCAGTGCAATAGAGTTCCTGGTAGATGCTTGATTGCGGTAATTCATCACCTTTCCTTGCCCCGGGAATGCTATGTATGGCAACCAGTCTTTATCAACGCCATGTATGCACACCATAGACAACACTGCCTTGGTGTCTTCTCTTTCTCTGCCTCCATAAAGGCCAATTTCCTGTTTGCATTTATATGATTCAAATATCTAAATATAAACACCCATCCCCTGATTTACATTATCCATTTGTTTACTTCTTTTACAGCATACCAAGCTTAAACATGCTTCCACCTCAGAGCTCGTCTATCAATTAACCAAATGGTTTATACTATCACTTCTTTTCTGTCTTTGCTCAGCTGATGCCCTATCTACATCCTCCTCTTGAGTAAACATGTATAAAATATCTCTAGATCTTTTTTCTAGATAGAGAGATAGAGCTATATAGACATATATATTGTATATATATTCATAGCAATGATCATAAACTGCCATATATGGGGTCTGTCCTGAAAGTATCCAGCCATGTACTATGAGAAATAGAGACACTTGATGAAGAAAATACAAGAAACATTATACATAGGAAAATGACACCTCAGTCCCCTTCAAAGTAGGTGCTTTGGGACCTCACACAGTTCTCTGAGTCTCGTTGATAGTGGTTTGAATCAAATCACTAGCAATTGCAGCACAATGTTCCTTCTGCTCTGGAAGCAGAAGCCATAGAACAGATTTTGTCATCACACATTTCATGCCAAAATCCTGCATCAAAATCTCAGACACAGTAGTTTTTGGAATCTCCTGATCAACTTCTAGTTCTCACACTGTCAGTTGCTGATCCTTGTTGATTTCAGCCTGCACCCATTCCATCTCCTGAGGTATTCTGCTTGTTGCAGGTCTTCCAGAATGTGGGTCACTTCCAACAGATTCTCAACCATCTTTGAAATGTTTCTGCCATGCTTTTATTTGTTCTGCACTCATTGCATTGTCCCCAGAAGCCTTAAGAATCATTCAAATAGTTTTTGCAGAGGAACGTTCAAGCTTAATGCAAAATTTGATGTATTAGTCATTTTGAATGTGATGGCCACACAGTACACACGCTCACTCAATGGTGTCTACTGCCCCACTGACTAGTACAGTGAAGTCATCATTGTTCATATGTGCGCATTCCAGTCCACTCTGCTTGGCCGCCAGGTTACATCAATGTCGTGCAAACCATTCTCATTATATTAAAAATGGCTGGACTTTTTCCTGACAGACCTCATGTGTATTTTTTCTGTATATTATGTGTGAATGTGTTTATCCACTTGTTGTTTTAGTCAGTAGAATTATTGAATATGTTAATTTTTACATCCTATAGGAAGGGATTATTAGATAACTTTGCACATTTTTATTAACAGCTTAAAATTGTGTATTCAATAATAGGTTACAGGGACTTTTCTGAGCTAAAATTAAGATCTAAGTATATCATGGGAATGAGATTGGTGATAACCCCTCTTCTGAAATTTTCCACTCACTGATTTTCATTATGGGTACTTCATGGAAAATATTTCAAACTAAATGTGAGGTTTTAACAGCTGTGACTACGTTTGGAATTCTATGAAGAAAATTACAGAAGTGGAGAGTCCTTTGAGAGTATTTGGATGAAGGAATTTGATAAGATGATTCAAACAGGCCCTGTGCAGCACTACTTCTCAAACGTCTTCATCTCAGTACTATTGCAGACTTGTAAAAATTATTGTGGCCCCCAAAGATTCTCAGTTCATGAGGTTCATAGTGGCATCCTGGCACGAGCTCGTTCTGACTCAAAAGACCCAATTAGTGGGTGCTTCTCCTCTCAGATTTGCATTCAGTTATGTGACTTGGTAGCTTGAAATCAGCTGTGGTGGGAATTTTCACCCAATGTAAACTGAATTGGAAATGTTAAAAATGGGGACATTTTTAAAGAGCCAGTTTACAAACCTATTATTCATTGTGGTTCTCTGTATTTATATACTAGAAATTAAACTGAGGAATTTTAAAACAAGGATATTATAAATTCACAGGAGATAGAAAAATGTAAATAACTTCATAGTATTAGGATATTATTACAGAAATTGCTTTAATCCTGTGGACCCTGGAATGGTTTCAGGAACTCCCTGTGGTCCCTAACTGACACATACCACGGTAGCTGGAATCTGATTCCATCTCAACCATCAGACCTGTAGCCTGTGCACAAAGAACAGGAAGTGTGTAAACATAAGCTAAAATATGCCATTATTTCTTGAAACTTAATTGCCAATGGAGCTAGCTTGTGGGATATTTTATCTGAATGTAAAATCACTGAGGCATCCTGCAGGCTTCACACTTAATAAGAAGTTGCTTGTTCTTTATATGAGTTAGAAAACGTGCATCAGAAATGCACCTTACTCTTCAGTGATATTCATGTTGGAATAGCAACGAACAGTGGTTATAGTATTGGCATTGCTCATATCACTAAAGATCAAGTAAGTATTAGGATTGAAAGATGCTTTAGTGGCAAAAGGAGAGATAGACCTTCGGGCAATAAAGATCAGTAAAAAAGAATAGCCAGGATGGAGGCATGGGTCACTGAAATACAATCTCATGGAGTGGCAAAAGGTACTTGGATGCACATTGTTTTATAAACTGTCAAGGATTTTGTATAATAAATAGATAAATGCTGAACATGAGTGAAGTTAACTTTAGTCAATAGAAGATTTTACTGGTATTGATGACCATGGCTTGCTAAAGGTTTACCCACTGCAAATCTTTCCAACCATACTCATCGCACCACAGTAGTGCTTTTCTATTGCTATGTAACAGTTTACCACAAACACAGCATTTTAAAACATCACATGCTTACATCTCACAGTTAGCTTTTCTGGGTGCTCTGCTCAGGCTCACACACCTTCCCTTTTCATCTGGGGGCTCGACGGAAGAAGGATCTACTTTGAAAGCTGTTGGTAGAAATCATATTTTTATGTCTGCAAGTCTGAAGATTTGGGTTTTGGCTGGTTGACAGCTAGAAGTCACCCTAGCTCCTAGATGTGTCCTAAATGACGTCCAGATTTCTCAGAGACTGTTTGCAGTTCCTAGAAGCTACCTGCAGTTACATCCCTCGTGGACTTCCTCAACGTGGCTGCTTTACTTTGTCAAGCCAAGGAAGACAGCCTCTAGAGAAAGTCTGCTAGCAAAATGGAGGCTTACCTAACAAAATGATAGGAGTGGCATCCCATCACCTTAGAAATATAATATAACATCACTATGAAAGTGGCAACCTTTGTCATATTCTACTGGTAAGAAGCAAGTCACGGGTCCTTCCTCTGCAAGAGGGGAGAAGATTATAAAATAAAACAGTTACCAGAAGTGCGTAACTTTGGAGCCACTTCATGATGTATCTATCTTTCTACCACATTAACACTCAGAGAAACTGATAATGTTTGTTAAACATACTGGGGAAAAAACTAAAAAAAAAAAAAAAATGTGTGCTTTTCCAGATGGCATTGGCATACACAAAAATGTGTACTCGTGTTAATTATAAGGAAAATGGTCATAAAGTATTAGGATACTTTATGTAAAAGATATATTTTATAAAACTTACCAATAAAACATTTAAATAAGAAACCAAAGCATGCTTCTGTTCACCTAAAATTTCTACGATAGGTTTTTACTTGAAATGTTCACAAGAAATCTCTAAGCAAGATTTTTAATGATGATCTCTTCCAATTCTTGAAAGTTACCATCAATGAGAAACTTTGCTCAAACAGAAAGGTGATAAAATATTTAATACCCTTTTCATAACCACTGAAAAATTTAGATCATTAAAAATTACTTTTAAAGAATCTAACAGCTCTGCCTTTTCTTTCATGATACATATAATGTCAAAAGTTCTTGTGATAATGCAAATGGATATCAAATTCAATGGAAATTTTATATCAAATACATCAAACCATTGGTGAAGTCCCCAACTCCCAGATATGTGTCTATTATTACAAAGCCACCTTAAAGCTGGCTTCCTGCCACTGTGGTGACACATCCTACAGAGAATGGATAGATGTCATCTGATGTATGAGAAGACAACCATTTAGATCAAATCTGAACTTTACTTGTCAAGAGTCCCTGCCCAAGTTTCTTTGGGCTGATTACCTGCACAGTTTGGGTAACTGAAATGAAACTGATAGCTGGAGGGATCTGTATCTTTGAGCATAACTCACATTTGTGATCAGCCAGCGGGCAGCTCTATTCTAGCAGAATTCAAATACCATTTAAACAAGTAAACCAACAGCTTAAAAACACTTTCCAAAATTGTTTCTACATTACACCCAATAGACGTGATATGAAATACTTGTTTTCGTATTTATTCTGTATGAAACACACACACACACACACACACACACTGAGGTAGGAACAGTTACATAATTTGCTCAAGAACATACAATAAAATGTGGTAAGTATGCCACTTTATATTTTGACTTAGAGTCATTTTTTTAAAGAATAACTAAAATTAATATTGCTCTGTATTTTACTATTTGTATTTTGTACTATTTGTAGAGAGAGCACTAAGAATTAGCTATGTAATATATATACATACACAGATATATGTATACATATATGTATATATATATATACATATATATACATTTATATATAATTTTCTATTCCAATTTGCATTAACTAATTTCATAAAGGACTTTGGTCTCTAAAGGTCATGCCTAGAGAGTTTGGTGTGGATTCAGTTATGATGTAAATGTCACAAATCTTGTTTCCAAACTGGCATATAAAAAAACAAAATAGAATGAAATTTAGGTTTGAAAAACTCCTGTATTTTATTTGTTGTCAGGCAAATTAGATTTTAAACCCTGGACAATAAAGACTGTGTCACATCTGTTTATATCTCCCTCACACACTTTTACTTAAGCAACCAACCGTGCAACTTCAATGCCACATTCTGCTTTTTGCACTTAACATACCACAAGCTTTTAAAACTATTAATGGCTTCATTACCATGTTATAATTCATTACATTACTGTCCCACACTAAACACTCTCTTTATTATAACACTATAGAATATTTTCCAAATCATTACTCATAATAATAACACTTCATGTATTCAGATTATGTTATTTGTAGTTGATTGTTCTATCTTGTATTGTTTGGAGATGGAGGACTTCCTGCTAAAAGCTGTTATCCAGGGCTAAAGAATATTAATTTTTGATAACTCCTTATTATATTGTCAAATTGTTTTCTTTTTTAATTGGGCCAAATGATACAGCCATTAGCAATAAATAAATACTGAATTTTTACCACCTCTTCAAGCAGTGGGTATTAATCTTTGCTAATTTGGTAGATGAAATATAGTACCTGCTAAATTACTTCATTGCCTGTAAAAATAACTATTTTCTTAAGTAATATGTATAGTTCATTTTTATTATATATTCAACATACATGAATGAGAGAAAAATTGAGATACAGAATTGCAGTCAATATAATTAAGTATCCCATGATCTTATTACGCAAAATTACTACTGTTAGTATTTTGATGTATATCCTTACATTTAACTCATCAACTATAATGTCTATCTCTACTTATATCTATGGCTACATCTGTATCCATATTTATCTATTTAGGTTATATAAACATATTTTAAAATATATTAGAACCACATTTATATTGATATTTACATAAATATTGGAACCTACTCACATAGTTTCTCTAACACTTTTTAGCTATGAAATATATATATATAGTTGTGTGGCATTTCTGTGAGAGAGAGCAGAGTATTTCAAGACTGGCTTTCCTCAACACTGTAGCAGTGAGGGCTAGGTAATTGTAAATAATTTAACAGTAAGTAGAATAGTCTCCACATGCCCACAAACACACTTTCATATTCTTTCTTCTCCTTTTCTCTCTTCCTCTCTCTCTCATATATAGATACAAATTTAGATAGATGACAGATAGATAAATAGATAGATGATTGATAGAGATATAGAGGCAGAGATAGCTATTAAAAAGAGGATATACTTTAAGTTGCAGGGTAATGTAACTTTTACATTACTCAAGTATTCTACAGAATGGTTAAAACATGATATGACATGGCATACTGTAGGTGAGCTCTCCTTGTGGTTTTGGGAATTGTAGCCCAAGCCATGAGCCAGGCCCCACTAGGGAGGCCTTTAAGTCTCAGCAGAAAACTGAAAGGCTGTGAGGCAGACACAACCGAAGGCCACTCAGAGGGTTCCCATGGGAATTGGATTTAAAGAATGCATATTATGCATTAGAGCTTGCTCCACTTTTCTTATCCCTTAGTTGACATAAACAATCTGTAGCTAAAAATTTATGAAGCCTTGCACCTGATCTCAGCATGGCATTGGGATGTTTAGAAGACCCTGATATAGACTGGTCACTGTATTCTCTATATTGATATCTGTAATCAGTAACTGTCAACTGTAACCCAAGTGTCTGAAAGCTTGTTGATGATTCCTAAGTTTTGACCTTGTATCTCTCAAAACCCCTCATACAATATAGTGTCCTGGATAAATTTATTCTACCATGGTCCTGAAACCTCTGCTGGACAGTGAGTTTCCAACCGAGCTGGGGCGTGGGAGGCAGCTCAGCCTCAGCATATCATGATTATAGATACACTATATGATTATGCTTTGAACATTTCTGGGAGTATAGGTAAGAGTGAATATCTCTAGGAAGTTGGGCAAGGTCAGTAAAGGATTCTTACACATTGTTTTTACAATACTCATTGGAATGCATGCTATATTACTTATTCTTTGAGCTTCCCATTGGTTTTATCATACTATTTGATTCATCATATACTACTGTAAGTGGCCCATAATGGTCTATATTATTATTAATTTATTTTGATGTACAGCAGTCCCTCTCTCTATTGCAGTTCACTTATCTCGGTCTCACGGTATTGTGAGATTCTTTTAAATATTATATTTAACTATTTATTGTGGATTTTTCACTATATCATGGGATTTTGCAGTACTGTATATATGTATATGTATGTTGTTAAAGTTACGTAGGTTTAAGAGTGTAGAATAAGTATAAGGTTCCTACTTTGCAGGGGGTCTAGAACGTGATACCTGCAATGAGTGAGGGAATACTGTGTACCAAAGGCAGAGCCCCTGATACTTTAAAGAAACAGAATGTTATCCAAAAAAATTACATCTGCTTATATGCTTTTCCCTAAGTGAATAGCCTGCCCCCAACCTCTACATCCAGGAACTAGACCACCATTCTTTTGAATTTGATATTATACATTTCACTGATTTTATAACAATATGGATTTATTACATATAAATTGTTTGCGTTTTTGCTTCTGAACAATGCCCAAGGCAGCAGAAGATAAGAGGCAAGCTTCTGACCTCTGTCAGGCTAAAGATAACATCTTGACCTATTATGTTTCAGCTCCTGAGCCTAAGGTGAAACAAACCCTGGGGTGACTTTCCCAAGAAACCAGACAGAGGGACACTGGAGAAGACTTCACAGTTGTCCTTAAGACCTAAAGAAATGATTTGTTACCCTTAATTCACCTCTGACCAATTAGCTCACAACATGACCTGGAACCACTAACCCACAGTGTCGTGATTTTGCCCTATGTAACCTGTAACTTACAAGCCACTGGGGAGTCAAGTCTTTGAGAGTATCAGCTTTCCAAATTTGGATTTGCCAAATCTATAATAAACTTTCTATACAGCAAACTCTGGCTCACGCATTTCTTTTGGCCAGTGTGTGCCAGCAGGTGAACTCAAATATTGGGACTCAATAACAAATGGGCATTTTAATAACTCTTATTTTTTGTTATCAACAAACAATGGTGCTATGATCATATATATCTATGTTTCTTTGGAAGCATGGCCAAAAGTTTTTCTTAGGTATATGCTGGGAATGTAATTGTTATTTCTCAAGGTACATAAATGTTTCCCTTTATAAGATAATGGTAAAGTCTTCTCCAGAATTGGCTGCACAAATTTTTATGCCTAATATCAATGTTAAGAGATACTAATCAATGTATGAGTCAACACTTGGTAATTAAAACTTCTTAACATGTGCTGACTATATCAATATTAAATTGCATCTGTTTTGGTTGTTTTGAATTTCCCTGATTTTTTAAAGAATGAAAAAGCATAGGGACTCCTGACTGGTGTGGCTCAGTGGATTGAGTGTCGGCCTGCAAACCAAGTGTCACTGGCTGGATTCCCAGTCAGGGCACATGACTAGGTTGCACGTCAGGTCCCCAGCTGGGGGCGCGAGTGAGAGGCAACCACACAGTGATGTTTCTCTCCCTCTCTTTCTCCTTTCCCCTCTCTCTAAAAATAAATAAATAAACAAACAAACAAATAAGTAAATAAATAAATAAATTATTTTTTTTTAAAGCATAGGGGCAGGTATTATTTAAACAACAACAATAAACAGACCCTAACATAAGATAAAAATCCAATTCAGATACATCACAGGTAAGGGCTTAGGTTGATGGAAAAAATATTACTTCAAAAAAGTGACAATTTCCTTGGCCAGGTATCTCAATTTGTTGGAGCGTCCTCTCATATACCAAAGGATTGTGGGTTTGATTCCTGGTCAGGGCACATTCCTAGGTTGCAGGTTCAATTCATACTAGGGACCTGTATGGAAGGCAACCAATTGATGTTTCTCTCTCTCTCTCCCCCCCATCCTCCTTCCTACCCTCTCTCCCTCTCTCCTCCTTCCTCTTACTCTACAATCAATAGGCATATCCTGTGAGATTTTGTTTAAAAAGGGGAAAAATAAAAAAGTGAAAATGCAAGCCACAAATTGATTTCTTTTAAACTGCACAACAGAAAAAAAAAGCAAATTAAAAGAAGTCTTATAAATCAATTAAAAAATAGATAAATAAAACAACCTACTGGAAAATAAGGGCAAAATATATGAGCAGACATTTCACAGAAGAAATACAAATGCCTGATAAGCTATTGGAAATATAAAATTTATTTTAGAATGATCAAATATTATGAATACCAATTAACGTGCAAAAAAAAAGTCAACAAAACCACCAGGAAGAAAAACGTAAAATGCAGGTTGTTTTTAAAGAGAATGGCTTTTCAGTGTGCTGCAAAAGGATGTTTGCCTTACAAAATATGCACTGCCTAGTAAAGATGGCAAAGCATTCCTAATTCCAACACTTCTCACAGCCTAAACCTACCCTTTTGCATCTGAATTTTTGAAATATTTAGGTCATTCTTATCAACTGGGGGCCTATTCATTGAAATACATACTCCTAACTGGCTTGATTTCAAGGAGCAAAGCCTTCTAAGTCTTGCCTCAAAGCCCCTGGGCATTTGTTTGGTAGTGGTGCAAGGAGCTGAAGGACTTCATTACTGTTTTTCCAAAGCCATGTGGTAAGCTGTCCTACAGTTTCAGTAAACAAGAGCTCGTGAATGTGTTATTTTGAGACTAGTGAAGAGATCACAATTAGGATAAAATCTAAGGACAAGGAAAAGATTTTACTCTAGCCTTGCTTTTGATCATTAATGTTACTGCCTTTCTTCTCCTTAATGATATTTTTTAAATAATGATTTTTAAAATATGCTTTGACAGTATACCATGTACTTTGAGACTATATTTATGCCATTTGTCATCGACACTTTCTATTCTGCTTAAGAAAGGTAAATGTTACCCAGAGGAAAATTATTATAAATTGAAGTTTTCTTATTTGAGGAAGAAACTTATAATTGAAATTCTAAAAGACAGGAAGTTACCATTTAGCTGGTAAATTTCAGAGTAAATCACTGTTTTTCTTTTTCTCATTGCAGTTTCCCCCACTATTTATAACTTCAAGTGAAATTTTCTTACTAACTTAAAATTATATTTTTCTTGAATTCTTTGGAGGAGACAGATGCCATTTATTCAATATGATGAAATAAATACCGTATTTTTCACTCCATAAGATGCACATTTTTTTCCACAAAAAGTGGGGGGAAATGTCTGTGCATCTTATGGAGCAAATATTGAGTCACAGACTGTGATGTGTATTACCTGACCTGTCAGTGGTGGTGACAGCAGTTAGAAGAGGAAGTGGTAGACCCACCCGAAATCCCTGCAGATGCTTAAATTTTCCACTTTACTGCTGATCTAAGGGCATTTGGTAGTATGAAGATAGGAATAATGTGATATCAGTGATTGTGAGCAACTGAACTTCATAAATTCTGACACTAGCGATGATGAGTTCTTGGGGTTCCCAGAAAACTAGAAGAGTACTTGAACCTTAAAGTTTCTCCTCATTTGTTAATGACAGTGATGATGGTTCTTAATACCGCTGTTGACTGCTGTTCACTTTACATTGTTGAAATATTATCCTATTATATTTTATTAAGTACTTTATTACACCATTTGGTTCAGATTTTTTTTTTCCTCCTCTAAACCTAGGTGCATGCATCTCATGGTCAGGTGTATCTTATAAAGTGAAAAATATGGTATCTTACTTTTAACAGAGGCGTTCATGTCAGTGTGACTGTAGCCAGGATCCTTGCTGCCACATGCATGTATTTTCATTTGCTTAGGTCACCCTTATCTAAAGATAATTTCTTAGTGCATAAGTGTTATGCCATCACACAGTTCAGATTGGCTGGGTGCCATCTTTGTTGACTTCATGTATATATACAGGCTCCCGCTGTTCAAGGGGTGTGGATGATACTGACTCGCTAAGTCCTTGACCCCACCACCAGCTAAGACTAAAGGCCAATGATATTGGCTCCACAAGCCCTTGCTCACCGCCACAGGACAAGAGTGAAGGCAGATGACCCCATGACTCCCCTGTTCTCACTCGCCGCCATGAGAATTGTAAGGCAAATCTTGTTGCTCCCATCCTCGCCCCCAGGAGTGAGATTAAACTGGTATGATTCTCCCTCCAATACTCCACTGTTGTTTTTCAGTCTCCCTGAATCCAAAATAAATCTAGCTGGAGTTGAACTCCTGTGCTGATATAGGGGCATAGAATCAGGCCTCCTCCTGCTATCAATGTCTACTCAGACCTGATTCCAACAGTAGTGAAAAGGTTGGGATAGTCTCCTTCCCACAGTATATAAATCTAGGGGGAAATAATTACATTGTTTAATGTATCTACTTTATTACACTTTAAGATCCACAAGGATAAATACTATATCTGCCATCTCCAATATTTTTACTCTGAGTAACTTACACAGTAAATGGTCAATAGAATACGTGTTGATTGAACGGTATTCCCTTGGTTACTAAGTAATTCTCTGTCTCTTCTACTACCATCCCATCCCTGCTTTCAGTGTGAGAGAGATATAGGGGAGAAAAGGGAGAGACAGAAATGCAGGAGGGGGAAGAGGTGATTACAATGTAATTTTCATCATATTCAAAATTCTAAAGTTCTAAATCTGTCATTTGATTATCTTTTCAAGCAATAATTTTATTAGACATTTTTCTATATTTCATTTACAATATTATAATAAGGAAAAAATTAAGTGTATTTTTCTTGTTTAGGAAATCCAAGATCACTACTTTCAGATACTTGAACTTTACTCTCAGTAAAATTTTGTAAAATTAGAACTTACTAGTAGTAAACTCCACCAAACTGACCTTTATTAGCTCTATAATATATACGTCTCAACAATAAAAATCTATTTTGCAGTTACTGAAAATATTTTTTAAATTATCACTATAATAAAACAATAGTTCAGTGCTACAAAGCTTTATACTATGAATAGTAGTATATTAACTTAATTTGTATTAATAAAGTTCTAAAATATTTTCTCTATGAATGATATTTAAGCAAGTTACAGGATCTCTTGTAATTTATTTTCTAGACATGGAATTTTTCATTAGATTGGGATTCATATTTCTAATTTAACTCTCAGTCTCTATTAGAAATTAAATTAATTTATCCCTTTGTCTTTCCTTGTATAGATCTTTCTAAGTTCTTAGGATCACAAACCAAAGCTTTGGACATATTTCTTGAAGAGTTGTTTTATAAAAATGTATTTTAAAAAATATGCATATATAGCTATTTAATAAACAATAGCTTAAGTTACTTTAATATATATGTATATGTATATATCTGCTATTACATTTACTGCTGTATCTATGACTATTATGACTACTATTACCACTACTACTACTCTTTATCACCACTGTTATTGCTGCTGCTCTGTGCAGCCATCTTCTGGTCATTTTACAGTGAATAATTATATTATTTTCATCTGTAAAGTAGTCCTTTAAGAACCATTAATTTTATGTTTTACTGATGAGAATATTGAGACTTAGACTCCCTAAGTTTGTTGACCAAAGTTATTCAGCTAACGAATGCTAGAATGGAAATTAGAACTGTAGTTATTCAGATTCCTAAACCTGAGTGATCTTAAATATTATTCTATACTGTTTGCATTATTTGGATATACACATCCTATCCTGCATAGATATATGCTCATTTAGAAACAAAACAAAAAATTATTACTAACTATTCTTCCTAGGGACAGACAAGTTGCTTCGTTCTTTATCTCCCGTGATTTGAACTGGTCTAGCCTGAGACCGATATTATGAAACCTCAGGTTTCAAAAAAAAAAAAAAAAAAAAAAGGAAGGGGCTTTATTTCATTTCTTTGATAACATTCTCAGGGAGGCAACTCTATATGTGCTTGACCTTTTCAAGGCTCTGCAGTTGGATTGGGTGACTGCCTGCCTGATCACCTTTTACAACCTCTGCTTCATGTGAGAAGTCAGGGTGGATCCGGGAGCCAATCAAATGTGGAATATTGAAAAGGTTATAGTGGCGCTCAGACTACGAGCCATCCAGGCCCACAATAGTTATTAACATCCCGATGCCTCATTCCAGTGACAGAGTTTGTAATAAGAGCAGACGAGGCCGAGGCATGAAGTTTACCCTTTTGACAATGATCAGATGGAAAATGGTTGAATGTGGAGGTCTGCCTTCTCCTTCTGTTACCTCCGTGCCTTTTTATAAACCTGCGAATCGACTCCAGTGTCAAAAATGGGGGTCATGTTGACATAAATCAGGACCCAGAGGTGCGTCTTCCTGCACGTTGCTTTGGGCTACTTTACCATTATAATTGCCTTTTTCTGCACTTTCTCTCTCTTGTCCTGTTTCTACATGGCATTTTAAAATGAAATTGGCTTTTGAAATAGAGTCTCCTTTATTTTTCATTAGGACACAGACTCCCTAAAAGAGTCAAACAGAAATGCCACGAAGTGGTTGGTAGAAGAGTATCCTAAAGTTTTATTAAATACATAATCAACTTTACTACTGAAAGCAATATATGATATTAAATTCAAATAGCAGGGCTAGTGCCTATACTGTTATATGAGGTCTAACTTTATTACTGGCAAAATTTACTGTATTTATTTCTTTCGGACAAAGCCTATTGCTAGAGCTATTTTATATTATATATTTTCTAATATACTTTGTTAAGGAAGTTTTATGTTTGTTTGTTTTTACTTTTTAGAGAACTTTGTATTTCCAAGTTATTTGGAAAATGCCAGGAGACCAAGCTTTCATGAATAATATGTATTATATTGGCATGGTTATGACCTGGTAAAATGGAACTGAAAAGATATATTTTTAGACATAACTAAAACTTGAACAAAATACATTAGGTCTATTTACATATTCCAAATGATGCTGATAATTGGACTTCTGATTAAAGGGAGAAGAAACAAGTGTTTCATAACATTCAGCAAAACAACAGGATTTGCAAATACACAACTGTGCACAGGGCTGTGTGTTTTTTGTCCATATAACAAAACAATTTACTATATCCTAAATGTAAAATACATTTACTATAAATGTATTTAAAAAATACATTTTTTTAATTAAATTCTTGATTTAATAAATCTTCCATCTGTCATTCATTTATGGTACCTTTGAAAAAGAAAATTAAAAAAGAAAAAAGAATGTCCTTTCTTTATAGCTTTAATTAAAGGTTATTTCAGAATATCGCAAGCAACTCTTTCTGAAGTTTTCTAGTCTTGGTGGATGTGCGGCTGTTCCGCAGCTGTGCCATGAAACCTGCTGTCCAGAGCATGGATTTATTTGCACTGTCATCTACAAAGAGCTGGGATCTCCTTTAAAATCCAGCGCACCCCAGTATGTAAAAGGCACACAGAACTGTGCAAGACAGAGCGGGTGCTGAGCCACCTGCATGCTAGAGCTGCTTTTATAAAACAAGAAGTTAGAGTAACTGACCATTACATAAACATACTTCACTTCCAGTCTTAATAAGGAAAAAGGAAAGTGTTCCGCTTGTCTCTGCTCATACCAACAATCCCAGGTAATTCACCAAACTCAGTCATGGAATTGACTTCCCCTTTGAAATGGATCATTTTCTTCCCTAAAATATATGCCATTCTACTCCAACATTTTTTATTTAATTCTGTCTTAGAAGTTTATCTACAATATTTAATAAGGGCCTACTGAATCATGTGTATGTGTACCACTTCTCTTGGGCAGTCTGAAACAGCTATTTAGGCTGCTACACCCAGCCCTCCAACACGGAGGCCATCCCATAAAAAGAACATTCAGGGTAATGTGCAGAATGCCCAAAAGGTCAGAATCACTTGCCCTGGTCTGGTGTTAATAATTCTCCTGATTGCCGGCTTTTGCTACTTTCGTTTTCACCCACTGAGGCAAACCTTTGTTCTCTGGACTTGACCTGTCTCTCCTTTCATCCGTGATTCAGATAATCCAACATAACTATATTCACACTGTGTCATTTGCTTGTAAGTGGCTGAAACTAGATCAAACTTGGTGAAGAATAAAAAGAGGATGGGGTTATTTTCTTCTTAGTTGAGCTTTGAAAATGTCAACAAAAATTTTTCTTTCTGTCTCCACTTCTCACAGTTTTTTGCCTGTTTTAATTTTATTCCCTAGTAAGATCCTTTCATATTGGGAAAAATAATGGCTACCAGTTACTCAAGAATCACATCTTACAAATTCAATAAATGCAAGAGAAAGAGTGCCTTTTAAAAAATCATTCTGACAAAAGTAACAAGAGTTGTCACACTTACTTAGTTTGGGTCAAAGACCCACCACAGGACTTACTACTGTGGTCATTATGAACAATGTCTCTAATTTCTCAGTTTGTGTTACAGATCCTATCCAGAGAGAGGGGGCGTAACAATAAACCTAGAATTACCACATGGAATGAGCTGGGAAAGAATGGTGTGGTAAGCTGAACACTACCATCTCTATATAGAGAGATGTCCATGTTCTAATCTCCACATTCAAATCTCTCTGTAAATATTACCTTACATGGGAACGGGGACTTTGCAGAAGTGTTGAGTTAAAGATCTTCTAATGAAGAGCTTTTCCTAGCTCATCAAGATGAGCCTAATGTAACTGAAGATCCTATAAAAGGGAAGTAGGTGGGTCAGATTCATAGAAAAAAAGATGGGAAAAGACGTAGTAGTCAGAGTGATGCCTTTGCTGGAAGAGGTCTATGAGTCCAGAAAGGTAGGAAGCCTCTAGAAGCTGGAAAAGACAGTGAACGTATTCTCCCCTGGAGCCTTCATGCAGGTCTCAGCCAAATGAAGAACTTGATTTTTACTCATTAAGACTTATTTTGAATTTCAATCCTTCAGACATACAAGATTACATTTGTTTTAAGCCATTAAATTTGTTGTAATTTGTTACAACAGCAATAAAGACCAAACATTGTCTATTCTTCCAAAAGATGTTGGACAGAAATAAGCATTTGTTCATGAAATGTGGGGAATATCTTTTATGTTTTGACTGTGTAACAATATCATTTTTACTCTAACTTGTCCTTAATATTGGGTTGGCCAAGTGTGTATGGCCTTTTTCTTCTGTGAAATAAAAGACACATTTTTAATTTTCACTAAGAATCTCATTGACTTGGATATTTGGGGTATGTTGGCTATCTCCCACATGGAATAATGTTGACTGTTCTCAATTAATATCTCTATTTGATTGCTATCCACTGCAGCTGGTCTACCTCAGCGTGGAGTATGGTCCAGTGAGAACTCTCTAGCAGGAAACTTCACAAACCACTTTTGACATATTTGATCAGTCATAGCACCTTCTCCATGCATAGCACAAATCTTTTTCTGCATTTCAGTTGCATTTTTACCTTTCTTAAAGTAATAAAGCATAATATGTCAAAAATGTTGCTTATTATCTTTCATCAATATTAAATGGTTACACAAAAATTTACCAATTTTGATTTTTTTTAATGAATGCTAATATGGCAGCTGTCACAATACAGTCTAACAAAGTGGTTTTGAATATAGTTCCAGACAACTAAGCACTACTAGAGCCATCTTATAAAAAAAAAAGAAAGAAAAGAAATTTTTGGCCAATCCAATACTAGATAAATTAATTATAAACCCTTTAAAAGTTGGCACTATATCCTGATCATGTTTGCATCCCAGCTTGGCCACAGTCATACATATATAAATGTTCATTAAATATATATTATATTAAATTTATTTGGTGTTAGGTAATCACTTCTACAATGAAAATGACAGTAACACTTCTTGGGAGTCAAACACAGAGTTTGGAAGATAAGTCTGAAAAGGTGAGAAAGAGACAGAACATGAAGAAAACAAAAGTTAGGTGGTAGAAAAAAGACTGTGCCTTGAAAGCATATCAGGCCAGGATTCGAAACAGAGTCCGACACCCAGGGACATGTAAGCAGTCTTGGGTGAGATTCATCACAGATAAGAATACCACACTGAATTGAATTTAGAGTGATAGCAAAGAAGCACACAGAACTTTGTCATGGAATACCAGAAATGCAATATGACAGTGTTTCTAAATGTATGTGTGCTTTTCAGGCCACGCATTTCAGATGGCTGGGCATCACCTACAGATAGTATGCTCTAAAAGGGCCACAGAAATATTCATGAAAACAAACATCTCTGAAGCCTTGATCCAGGTGATCACTAGATGCCTTTCAAGAAACAGTACTGTGAGACCATGCAGGCTGTCAGAGCAAGACCAGGCAAGCTGGTCTGTCCAAAACACAGAAACATGTCTAAGAGTCAGTAACCCAGATGAGATCTCCAGGCATATGAGGCAAAGGGGGATGTCAAAACTAGATTGTGATGCTGAGACCACTCACATTCTGCCACAACACAAAAACAAGATTTTTCTGTCCACTAGAATAGAACTACAGAACATAAAGAAACTTTTAATAAGGGATTCATGACACTATAAACTTTGCTGATGGTGTAGTTCATGAGCCAGCTTCATGAGAATCACTGGGAAATGTATTATAAATGCATAATCTAAGGCTACACCCCAGTTATACTAAAATGAATTTACATTTTAATCAGCTCTCCAAGTGATCCATTGGCACATAAAAATTTGAGAAACAGTGATTGGCAGGTTCATCAACTATCTCCATTATTCAAGCAGCATAGTTTATAAATCAGTCTCCTGACTTTTGATAGGGTGAGTGCATAAGATCTATAATTAAAAAAAGAATTGACAAGTTTTATTAACTATTTATTTAAATTATAAATATTAAATATGAAAAACAGGAAATATACTCTTCAGAAAAGCACAATAATTTCAGAGTCCTACTTCCCATGCCCCCGTTGTTTTCAAAATGGATCAGAATGAGTGAGTTGAAGGTACAAACATTTATAGAGAGTCTTTTACATTTGTTAATTTCATAAACCTGCCTAGGTGCTTTAAGACAACCCAGTTCTTTTCTCTATAATTCTTTGCAAAAAGTAATATTGTAGTCCCGAGAGGAACCCACAGTTGGATAAGTTGAAGTTTTCAGTAGCTAGATCTTAGTCCCCCAAAATGTGAAATATAAAAAGACTTCCATGGTTGCTATTTGGCCTGGATATAAAAAAGAAAATATGGACTCTGGAAGGCTAAACATCAAAAACTCTAGCTTCTGCTGTAGATTGGAGAGAAGGGACTTCTGTGATTTATATATATATATACACATACTCATGCGCAGACACACACACCCAACTGTGTCTAACTATAGTCTTTGAGAGAACCTGAGATAACACCTTGCTCAACCTATCCAACATCTGTGCCCTCAGAAGGATAATAAAAATTCATTAGCTACCATAAACTGGCTTTTTTTAAATTTATGCCTCTTGAAGATACATTTGTACCTATGACAAGGTACAACCACCATGATTAAACATCCTAAACCATAATGTTTTTAATTAAATTGTTTTTATGGAAGCTCTAAGTGACTCATAGCTTCCGGACACTTAAGTTCTGTAGAAAACACGCTAACATGTCTTGATAATGAGATAAAGATAAATGTGAAGTAGTGCTGCAACAAGATGGTTCATCTTGACTAATTTAGTTAGCACCAGGATGGGGAAAGTTGAGGGAGGATTCCATATGGAGATGACAAGAATACAGTTCTTGACCTGAAGACAATAGCAATGGTAAACAACCAAACAAAAAGGAAACCTAAATATTTAAATATAACAGAAGGCAAATCAAAATACTGAAGAGAATACCTTTTTAAAAGGGGTATCCTAATAAAACAATAAAGAAAAGAAATTAGTTTCTAAAGGACAACATATAAGATTGCACTGACATATATTTTATAACCCAATTTAAATTTTAACAGGTAGAAAATGAAGATACAAATAGCATAAGTGAAAACTCAGAGACATGAATATTCCTGCCTGTTTGAAAAATGTATGGGGAAGTAAATGCATGTAGAAGTTAAGCTAAGTTTAATGAGAAGCTAAGTGAAGAAATGTTTGTTAGTCAATTATATATATATATGTATTGTATTAATGTTTGTTATATAATAATATGAAATGAGAAGTGAACATTATATTTACTTAATAAAATGAATGCCAATATTAGCAGATGAAATATTTAAGAAAAACATTTATGAACTTGAAAAAGTAGCAATTAAAATAATCCAAATTAAAACATTGAAAATAAAAAATTTAAAAACAATAGAGCATCCGTGCTGTGGAAGATGATTCATGCAGCTGTGCCACCAAATACATGTCCCCAGCATGGGCTGGGAATAAAAAATACATATATTTGAAGTAATTGTGGCCAAAAATCATCCAAGAAGTCCAATAAACCTAAGCACAATAAATGTGAAAAGAATACAAGGCATATCAAAATCAAATTGTTGTAATGAAATAAGAGAAAACCTTGAAAGGAGTCAGAGAAATGTAACATGTTATATACACAGCTATAACAGAGATGAGAGTGTTAGCATATTTTTCACTGGAAACATGCAAATGAGAAGACAGAAAAAACCCTTAAGAGTAGTTAATTTAAAAAGTCAGTCTAAAATTATTTGTCACATGAAAATACTCTTGAAGAATAAGGTATAATAAAAAACATATTTGGACAAAGAAAAATGGAAAGCATTTATCAACACTCAAACAACAATAAAAGGTTAGCAAAAGTCCTTCAGTCAGAAAAATAATGTTATATGGAAACCCAGATCTACATGAAAAAAATGAAGATTAACAGAAATGGTTACAGGTTTGTAAGTGTGCAAGCAAGACCCTTTCCTAATATTTATACCTTTAAAATAGATGATGGACTAATTACAAATTATAACAATGTAATGTGGGAGTTATAGAAAAAGTTAAATGTATTGACAAAGATATAACAAAAGACATAGGGAAGATATAAAATTGTAACATATATATATGAATTGGTCTAATAACACTTGAAGATAAATTGTGAGGTTTTATAGATGCATATATGTAATAAAATGTATATGATTAAATGCAGTACACATTTAACATGCATATTATTATTTACAGGAGTGATTTTAAATAAGAAAAAGCAATATTGCATGGTAAGTGGTACATTAAATACATTTTTTTAATTACCTGTTTTCAGGTTGTTTTCAGAGTTACATTAATGCTAATAGAAGTGCCCTATGCACTCTTTGTAAAGGATAGGTTGTTTCTAACTTCAGAGATGTTTTTGCTATAATTTATCCAGTATGCCTATTTACCTACATGTTGATATTTCTTTTTCCACAAATACTATGTATGGCCTGATCTGCTGGGGGGAAGAAAAGAACAAGAACTATTGTCCACTTGCAGACATGTAATGATGCCATTGTTCACTTTAAGATCAAATAGAAAAATTTAAGATTGAAAAAAGAACTTGGCCTTATTTTCTGTTTCGGTTCAATTTTTCCCACCAAGTTCTAAATAGTATAAGAGACAATACATTTTAATAGAGTCAAAAGATCGCTAGAGAATAGGAGAAATGGAGAGAATTATTCCTGAATTGTCAAAACTAGTTAGAAAGAAAAATGTTCAAAATATGAAAGTTGGAAAAAATGAGTTTGGTTTTATCCCTCCAGAGAGCTCATTTTTTCCTTTGCAAGCATTTTATGAATGCCATGAAATTAACTGACTTAAATGAATCTTCTAGAAGGTTACTGCAGAGAGCCTTATACCCTGCTCACCTGTTGTTTTCTTTTATCCACATTTACTGAGCTTCCATACTGTTTTTCAAACTGGCTTGTTATTGATTTTGTTAAAGCCACAGGTGTCAGTAGAAAGTACCAAACTGTGATATGAACAATTATACTAAGGATACTCTGGGTGTAGTAAAATGAGTAATACATTTAAAATATTTGGAAAACCTGAAATGCATATTTGAAACAAATCAGAAGATCCTTATCTTTGGGTAATTTAAGTTGCAGGAGTAAGCCAATTTAAAATCTCATCATGTTATCTGGGTGAGGCTCTTATTAGGTTACAAGAATGTAATACTAGAGAATTTAAAACACTGAAGAAAACTGAGATGTAAAGAAAAAGCCCTTCAAGATCTTTTTCTATCTAACTTTTTTTGTTGTTTCTCATGCTTCCACTTTTTATAAACAGCATTAATATAGGTTGTCCTTGAATAAGTCATGTCTTGTATAGAAACACCCTTGTCTTTCTGGCATGTCCATTATATTAGTCTTTTTCTAGTTAATATTGTCTTTTCTTTCAAGTTATAGATGAAATATCACCCTCTCTGGGGAATCCTAAATCTCCCACACCATCCTACTTAGACAAAATTAATCACTCGCTTATATATAAGACCACGAATGTAGTAAGGCCTTTAAACGCAATAATATCATCTCATGAAGGTCTGTCTATTATCAGGTATTTTACTGTTTCCTCTATACATATACATTTTCTCACTAGATTAAAAGTTTATAAAGACTAAGGAGTCTGCCATTCTTTTTTGCATTCATGATACTCATTGAATAGTTAATAGCATAGAATACCTACAAAATGTATATTCCTCAAAGGGAGTAAAACATGAGCCAGTCACATTTCCTGTATAGCATAAGAAATCTAACCCCCACATATGGATATTTTCCCAAATATTCTATCATTTTTGGAAAGTACTCACCTTTCAGACAATTATTATAACATATTGAAAAAGGAAAAAAGAAACAATATGTTGCATGTGAATGTAAGCATTACACAAAATACATATAGGAAATAATATTATAAAATTAATTACTATGAAATCATAGTAATACTAACACTAGTCAGAGAAGGAAAACTCTGAATCCAAAAAACCTCCGCTGCCTTGCGGCATACCTCCTCAGGGGAAAGGCTAAGGGAGTAAACCCCGACAGAAAATCCGGAGCCGGAGTCCCTAAGGCGGTTTGACGTTGTAGTCAACACCGGCAACTCCTGCGGCGCACCTGAAGCCAAGCTGTATTGACTCCGTCTTTCCCTTGGATCCTTCAGCTGCGAAGAGAGGGGGGGTCTGCTGCATGGGCAACAGCAGACCCTCCATATCACCCTGCCCAGGCTCTGTAGCTTCAGCTTCACTGGAGAGGACACTCCAGCGTCATCGCAAGATGTCGATTCAACACGGGAGGAGACAGATACCGTGTCACTCCCGAGTCGGACTGCACAACCATTCTCGGCGGTGCAGATAGACTCTTAAGAAGCTACACCATCGTCTCTCGAGACGGATGGCTGCCGACGACGACTAACACTAGTACTTACCTTATGTTATAAGTACTCAAGTATTGTAAACAAAAAGATCTATTGATTACCACCACCTGCCCAGAAAAAGCTGAGAGTATTCTTGAGATCTAATAAAATTTAAAAAGTACTTATGCATGTTATTTTTCTCAATAAATTTATGGTCTAGCTAGAGAACTCAAATTTGCCCATAGGTAACTATTGACATAAAACTATGACAGGGGGTTTAATTATAAAATACATTCCCTGGTTTTAAATATGATATAATAGTAATTCAGGAAAAGAAGGGAAAATTGTGAATTACAGAATTTTTTGGTCTTTCTGCAGGAGGCAGTATGACGAATGGTGGTGGATGAGAATTGGCTCACCTAAGAGATTTGCAGAGAGGAAAACCTAGGTTGGATCTAATGAAATATGATATCAAAACACAATGATTTATAATTTCCTTTATTTTTTCTTTTTCTGAATTTATAAGAGACATTGTGATTTTAAGCACACTAGACCAACCAGATTTGGAAAGTGTCTTTGTTGTGCTGGCTGAACTCCTGTCATTGAAGTAGGTAAACATCACTGCAACCAACTTCAAAAGCATTTGCGAGCTAAAGTCTCAGGGATTCATTTATTATCTATTAATTAAGGGTCCCTGACTGTAAGCCATATTTTGACAGACTTCTTAGAGGAAATCAGAAACACTATTTACTATAAAGAAGATGAACAGATCACAGTTACTTTCATGTTTTCTTAAATTGTGATTTACTGATCCAAAGGAATTGAAGTTGATAATGCCCATAGTTAATTTTGCTTGCCTATTGTTTATTATTTGATAGTCAATACAATATTTTAATTACATAGAATTTTCTGAAGGTATTTCTAAGAATAGTTAGATAGTGACTTGTTTTGCAAAAGAAAAAACATACTGGGGTGAAGAAGAGACACCAATGACACCTGTAACTGATACCACATATGAAATCCCATGTATAATGATTTCCCCTAATTATAAATACTCTTGGAGATATTTTCATGCAGATTTGGCTTGACAAACTTAGAAAATAATTTCTATATTTCCCCTTGTATCTCACTATTTCCCTTTCCTCTTCAAATAGTTGGCTATCTACTTACAACTTTGCTTTAGGGGAGATAAGTGACTGGTAGGAAAAGTGACATTAAATACAATACAGAGTCCTCACTGGCTGCTGCTTCTATCAAGCCTTTTAGGAAGAACATGCTTCTATGCACTGAGATGTTTAAAGGCAAACAGAGACAGGTAGTGGAGCAGAAGGTAAAACACTAAATATTCTAGAACAATGCTCTTGAGAATGGGCCCAACCTTAGCCTCAAGGGCACTGTGATGAATTTGGGGAGACCAAATTCCAGACACTGAGATTCCCAACCTCACTGTGCCCTCAGAGTGACACAGAAGCATTCGGTCCATTGGGCCTGAAGTGTACTGGGGCAAAAAAGGGGCTTCTCCAAGGCTCCAACACTACCTCTTTACTCCCAGGGTGTTGGAGCTCCAGGAATACCTGCGATTGAATTCTCTATAAGTCCAAGAGTATGAAAATTCAGAGACCAAGTCAGATTAAATGATAAAAGATTTTTAAATATATATGTATTTGTGAACTGTACTTCAAAGTGCCACATGTGGACTGCCTCCATGAGTAGTCAGCATGCTCCCTCACAGAGACAAGTTTTAGCATCATCAAGATTTTCTCATGGAAATGCCTGAGGACACTGATGTTCTGTCATTCTACTGGGGAAAACTAAAACAGTATCAATGTCAACCTGCCACCTACAGAGTTCATTTCTAGCGTTCCATTTAGAGAAATCATAAAATGTTGACTTGTTCACAACATATGTGATAGATTGAGTCTGACAGTAGCCTTGGAGATCTTGGCATTTTTCAAGGGAAAACAGTGAAAGTAAAAAAATGCCAATGTGGGCGGAAATGGGTATGAGACAATTACAAACATTTCCTGACAAGCTCTATGTGCCAGGGACTGTCCAATAGATATGCCAGCAGATTCATCCTACTATTCCACACCCTCTGTAAAGAAAGATCTTCCCCTAGTTACTGGCATATCTTGCTGTAGCACTTCCTTCATCCTTTTACACAAATGTCACCTTCTTAGGGAGGCCTTCCTTTGTCACCATATCTAAAATTACAGTCCCCTCGATGCTTCCTATTCCCTGTCTGTAATTAATTTTTCTTCTTAACACTTATCACTACCTACCATACTGTATGTTTCATCTATCCTGCTTACTAAAAGTTTTATGCTTCTGGAGGCAGTTGATTTTAACTCTTTTGTATATGCCTGTATCACCAATCCTAGAGTCATGTCTCACACAATATAAAAGCTACATAAGTATTTGCTAGGAAAATGGATTAATATTTGAATGACTCGCTGAAGGAATGGCAGCTATTTATCTTCATTTTGCCAGATGGGAAAATCAAGGCTAATACAGTTTCAGTAATTTACCCAAGGTCACACAGTGAACTGGAATTTAAATATATGTTTATCTGACTCTAATGTTGCTGTTCCTTTCAGTATGACATTATTTCATTTATTTCAAAGCCAAGTCATTTGAGCATGCACTTTTACATCAAACCAGGGCTAAAAGTGGGAGATAAATAGGTGACTAAGACACTACTTTCTATATTTAACTTACACTCTAGTGAAGGAGTCAGGATAATGAAGAAGAAATTTCAATGCGGCCAGGAAGAGACTCTGGCAGGTAAAACGCTCATTGAACTACAGCGAAAACTAAAGCTTGTCTTGGGGGGTTATGGAAAGCTCCTTAAAGTAAGTCACGTTTAAACTAAGATCAGAAGAATAAATGAGAGGGAGAAAAAGTTAAAAAAAAAAAAAATAGATAAAGAGCAGGTGTAAGATCAAGTCAGGAGGAAGGGTAGCTAGTTCATAGATTAGCTATGACCATGGGTACATGTGTAGATGAGTGGAGTCAAAAGAATTTTGTTTGGAGTGATGTAAAAAGGAAATGTTCAGTAATATGACTATGAGATAAGCAGAGGCCAGGCTACCAATATTTTTGCTAGAAGGAACCCATGTAATAGGACAGAGATGAAGATTTTTAAAAAGCAGATGGGAACTCCTTTGGTTTACTGCTGTCTCAGTAACTCTTCAAACCTCCTACATATTGAAAAGAGGAAGTTGACTTCTAAATATTTTTATCCTCCTGCTTTGTTCTTGATTATCCATCTGAGCCTTTAGTTAGTCCGTTTCAGAGGATGGAGTCTTTGCCAAGACCTCTGTTGAGGAATTTACTTTCTACACCAATTAACAATTTGCTGAGGTGTATTAGTTTTATATTATTGTGTAAAAAAAAAAAAAAAAACAGCAACTTGGTGCCTTAAAACAACACACATTTATTATCTCACAGGGATTAGAAGTCCAGAAATGATTTACCTGAGTCCTCAGCTTAGGGCCTCCTAAAGTTGCAATCATCTGCTGACCATGGCTGTGGTTTCCTTTGAGCCTCTGTTGGGAAGGATCTGCTAATAATTCTCGCTTGTTATCAGAATTCAGTTCCTTGCAAGCTACTGGGGAAAACGGCTTCAGGTTCTTTCTGATTGTAGGTTAAAAGCAGCCCTCAGCTCCTGGCCATCTGGCCTTCTTCATATAGTAGCCCACAACATGGAAGCTTGCTTTTTTCAAAGCCAGCAAGGGAGAGAAATTCTCCTCACAAGATAGGCATTACAAATATATGGAATGCAATCACATACATGTAATCATGTGCATCCCATTAACTTTGCTGTGTGCAGTTGCTTAGAAGCCAGTCATAAGTCCAGCATACTCAGAGGGAAAGGACTACATAAGGCATCCATACCAGGAGATGGGAATCCTGGGGACCACCAAAGAGTTTGCCACATGAAGTTTCTCTGTTAAACTTCCATGAGGTGATTTGCTAATTATTCCCCTTCAGATGAAGTGAGCTCCATCTGTCTTAGCTCCATCTGTCATGGTCAGCTCCATCTGTCTTAGTTCGGACTGCTACCACAAATTAGCATGGACTGAATGTTAACATCATTTATTTCTCACGGTTCTGGAGGCTGAGAAGTCTAAGATCGAGGTGCTACTAGATTTGGTGACTGGTGTAAGTCCTCTTCCCGGTTTACAGATGGTCATCTCATTGCATCCTCACTTGGCGGAGGAAATAGAGACAAAGCAAGCTCTCTGCTGTCTCTTCTATAAAGGGCTCCACCCTCATAAAGCAACTACATCCCAATGGTCCCACCTACTAATACAGGCACACCTTGTTTTATTCAGCTTTATTGCACTTCACAGATGTTGCACCTTTTACAAATTGAAGGCAAGCCCCTCCAATAGAAAAAAGTTTGTGATTTGCTTTTTGCGATATTTACTTCTATGCAGTGGTCTGTAACCAAAACTGCAAGGTCTCTGAGGCATCCCTGTATTATCACATTGCGGGCTAGGCTTTCAACAGACCAGTTTGGAGGGGGAGGAGCAGAAGCATGCAGTCCCTAACACCATCACATAGTGTGGTTGCTGATTCAGAAATTCAGTAGTAAATCTCTGGGCAAAACTTCTTTACAACTCCCCATCCCCACACACAGCTGAGCCTCATATGTCTGAACAATCTCTAGAGATAAGATTAGTCCCATTTCACAATTGATTAAACACACCCGTGCTCAGGAGATGCTATAATCGCAGCACTGGTTAATAAATGAGAATAGCCCTTATGATTTATGGCTCTTCCATTTGAGGCTTTCTCCTTTGGTAATTATAATTTCTTGAGGCAAAAAAAGAGCTTAGCAGATCTGAGGACCAACTGTTCTATGTAGCTATGTAAAAAAAAATAAAATAAAGCCAAGGAGAGGAGGCCAGTGGGGAAAGCAGGCAGCCAAATTTCCCCAATTTATGTGAAATCTTTAACCCATGAAGACCTCATAGGCAATTGTTTTGTAAAATGACATCCAAACAGTTGTAACTGCCCAAAGCTATTTTTTTTTCTTGACATCAATTCTGAAAACATCAACCTGTGAAAAGTTCAACATTTAGCATTTCCTATTGTTTTCTTTGACTGTAGATCCAGTTCACATGAAAAGTACCATTTGGGAAAGAAAACAAATAATAAGGACCCCCTGATGAGGTAAAGGGACATGGGGGATCTGTAGGGCTAGAGAGTGGACAGTGGGGTCAGAAGACCTTTGTACTACTTTGGGCAAACTGGGACTCACAGTAATACAATCAACTTCCTCGGACCACCACCATTTCTGATGTGTAGCCTGACACAAATAGATGTTTCTATGTAGTCCTTTGACAGTTTATGAGGAGAAATAAGACAGTCTTTAAAAATAAAAATGAGTTTTTACTACATTCCCTAGATATTATTCTTGATTATTGTCTTGGAGAAAAAAAGAATCAAAGAAAGAAAAAATAAAGGATCAACTGTTTTCAGAACTGAATCTGATGATAAAGCTTGATACTTTGGGGTCATATCTATAACTTGATATGGTAATAAATTTGGAAAGTAAATTGGCCTAAATCAGCAAATCTGAAACTACTTGTCTTCTCCATAAGAACCACCTGTGTGTTTGCTCAGAAGGAGGCTGCCATATTCTATTTCCAGATGTTCTCAGTTAGGAGGGCATGCGTGGGCTTCAGTAATCTGCAGTTTTAGCTAATACAGTCTGATGCAGTTTTCTCCCAGATCTCATTTTGTAGTGCCCTTATCTAAAATCACAAGAATTCTAATCCTTACGTCTTGATTTCTTCCCCAGCCAAGCTATACTTCAAAATGACCCTTCCTTGGACTGGGACTCTTAATCTATCCTGAACACTTTTCCTACTCCTTTTTTTTCTGGCTCACTTAGATCATCCTTCCGGTTTCAATTTAGTGTTAGTCTCTCCAATGAAGGCCTCTCAATAGCCACAGATTGGTTTAATTAAGCCATTCATATGCAATTTATGACACTATGAACTTATCTCATAGCAATTATCATAATTATAGTTCATTAATATCTATAATAATTTATGCACTGTCTCTCTCCTCACCAGAATACAAGACTCCTGAGATTAGAGACTGTGTTTATTTCATACTCTGGAGCCTGGAAAATACCTTGAACCTAGTAGGCACATCATAAATATTTGCTGAAATAAGGAAGGAAACAGGAAGGAAGGAAGAAACAAACAAAGGAACGAAGGAAGGAAGAAAGGAGGGAGGGAAGAACGAGATAGTATAACCAACCAACAAATCCTCTCTTCTTTAGGAGTTTGAATGGGATCACTCCCAAAGAGGGAAAAAAGGGCCAAATTGTTTAAATAAACATCCTGGAATTATATATATATATATATATATATATACATGCCACAGAACAATCTTTGATTGAAGAGACTGAAGACACCTTCACTAACCTCTAAAAGTTTGGCTGAAACCACTTTTGCCAACAGAATAGATTCCATCACAATTCTTTCATGTAACTAATTAAGCTTTTTTACATTTAATTCTTTCGTGTAATTACTTAAGCTTTTCCATATTCAGATTGTCTTAAGTTGTTTTACTTTTGTACATAAAAATTTATTATTATTATTATTTAGGAGTCACATCACAAATGACAAAAGAAGTTTAAGTAGAACAAAATCTTTTAAGAACTATTACTTCATAGTTTGAAAAGGACAAAAAAGCCCCAGAGTAAAATGGAAAAAGTCCTCAGTATTGATCCAGGCAAAATGCTTTTCCAGTGGCTAGGCATTTGCAGCTATGTACAGTAGATTTTCATCTGACAAGATCAGAACCAATATTTGGTGAGTTATTAGAAAAATCAGTTGAAACTAAGAAGCATAAAAAAATACATGTAGCTTAAATAATTTTTCAGACTAAAACATATATACATATGGTCAGTCAAGAAGGCATCCAACCAAGTAATATGAAAAATAGAGATATTTATAAAAGAAGCTACCAGATACAAGAAATATTGTACATAAGACAACGATGCCTCAATCCCCTTCAAAGCAGGCACCTTGGGATCTCACACAGTTCTCCCAATTGCCATCAGCTGCCCTGTTGTATTTTCCTGAATCTCATCGACATTCTGAAATCTCTTTCCTTTCAAAGGTGATCCTAGTTTTGGGAAAAGCCAGAAGTTGCAGAGCACCAAATTTGGCTGTAGGGGGGCTGAATCACCTGGGTGATTTGATGATTTGCCAAAAATCTCAGCACAAGACATGATATATAAGTGAACATGTTGTTGTAATGACGCTGACAATCACCAGTTGCCCATAGCTGCAGCCTTGTGAATCATCCGAATAGTTTTCCTGCAGAAATGTTCAAGTTTAACACAAAATTTGATGCAGATTTGTTGCTTTAGTCACTCATTTGGATGCAACAGCCACACAGTTCACATGCTCACTCAATGGTGTTTACCTCCCCCACTGACTAGTAGAGTGAAGTCATCATTGTTCATGCAGGCACATTCCAGTCCACTCCCCTTGGCTGCCAGGTTACATCTATGCCACACAAACCATTCTCATTTTATTAACAATGGCTGGACTTTTTCTGGACAGACCTATGACATAGAGCCAAAGCATCTCCCCTAAATGAATCTACTAGGGGAGAACTGTATAATCTTTCTTGCCAAAACCCCACATCATTTATATATATATATACATATATATATATAATTGCAAGATACTTCTCTCAGAAGTCTTCTCCGAGTCGGACTGCACAGCCATTCTCGGCGGTGCAGATAGACTCTTAAGAAGCTACACCATCGTCTCTCGAGATGGACGGCTGCCAACAACGACTTCTCTCATCTTGACCAAACCCCATATCTTTAAGTAAAAAGCCAGAATCTTCTCTGTGTCCTATCAGCAGCTTTTTGTTTTTATCAAAACCAAGTAACCTAACCCTTAGCAATTCAAAAGTGACAGTATTAATACAAGTAGAGGCACCCTTGAGAGGTGCCATCTAGGGATGTAAGCAGTGGGGTTTTGAATGAAATAGACATTAATTTATAGCTCCAATCTGCCATTGACTAAGAAACATCATACATATTGAATATCTCCTGAGCTTCTGTTGGAGAGATGATACTCATACTATAGTGAACAAGAACTGATATAGACCACTGCTTAATACCAAAATTTTCATACACAGTAGGTTAAAATTTGTTACTCTGAAATTAGTATGTATAAATATTTTTTAAAGATTAAATTTTCATTATTTTTCCAGAAACAACTATCCATTATTTTAAAATTAGATTATATGATATATTTTCCTAGGATTGCTATAACAACTTACCACAAACTAAGTGGCTTACAACAATAGGAACTTATTCTCCAAAAGATGTGAGGGCCAGAATTCCAAGATCAAGGTGTCAGCAGGGCTGATTCCTCTGGTGGCTCTCAAGGAGAAACAGTGCCATTGTCTCTCCTCACTTCTGCTGACAGCCAGCAACCCTTCGCTTATAGCTCTGTAACTCCTCCTGCCTTTACCTCTATCTTTATGTGGCTTTGCCTTCATTCATGTTTCTGTCTCAGTTCTCACTTTCCTTTCCCTCATAAGGGCACCAGTTATTCCATTTAGGGTTAACCAAAAGTCCCAGATGATACTCTCTCAAGTTCCTTAGTCTAACTCATCTACAAAGTCCCTGCTTTAAATTGGGTAACATTCACAGATGATGAGAGTTAGGCCTTGAATATATGCTTTTGGGGAACACTGTTCAACCTACTACATATGTATATGTTGTGTAGTATTGTATCTTGTAGCTTCTTCAGGGCTCTTACTGTTATAAAGGATTAAGCCTATGAAAAGATAACCAGATTTGATTATGCTAGGAGACTATTTTCTGAGAAGTCTAAGATCTTTCTCGTAGTGGAACAGATTTCTTCCTTGATGCATGAACATCTGCTCGTGTCTCATAAAATAATTTGTACTCTTACAAATGGAAAATGATCATGAATTCAGACAGGTGGCTTTTCTTGTGGGAAAAGATTCAGAACTCCTTAGGTTTCCCTTTAAGACCCTAGTGATGTTGAAGAATATCACAGTCTGTTATTAGATTGACAAAATGTCTTACAAAAACTGTGTGTGTCAGTTATTGGCTTTAAGGTCATTCATTCTTACATGTTTTCTTTTCGTTGTTTCCAGGTTATCAATCTTCTAAATTCAGGAGCCATCTGTAATAGATTACAGCACAACTCAATTTTTCTTGACCTCATAGTTGCATCTACAATTCTCTGAGTTTATCAATGACTGTGCTCCTACTTTGTGCAAATATTTGTCATTCAATATCGATATTTATCACTATTTTGCATTCACAGCAGAGTGAATATTAAATATCCATTAAAACCTTTTTAATATATCACTGAGAGATACAATGAATAAAAAGGTATCAGAAGCACAGAGTTGATATTTAAATGAACAAGTGATTGAATTAAGAGAATAAATAAACACAAGAAAGTAAAATAAAACAAAATTTAATGTAACAAGCACTTATTGTGTGCCTAGGATGTGTGATATTTGTAGGGTAAATTAATAAAGTTTAGTATCTGTGGAAAATAAAATACTAATCTAAGAGTCAGAAATACTAAAGTTTAATTCACCATTAATTATCATTGTGACCTTGAGTAAATCACTAACTCACTGAATCACACGTTATCTTAATTGCAAAATGATGGGTTTGTACTAGATCATTTCTAGAGTCACTTTTAGCTTTGACAGTTTATGGTCAGATATTAATGAAATGATAAAAATAGAATACATAGAAACATTCATCAGAGACTTCTGAGATGAATATTTTCTTGGTTATGACGTTCATAGTATTATTCTACCCTCATTGATATTTAAGTCCACTTGAGCCTAGCTTATCCCTTCAAAACATTATATTACTGGATTTGCCTTTATTGTCATAAAAGTATAAATGATGGCTCCTATCAAATGTATTATGGAAAATACATGGCCATAGATAAGAGTTGTTTCAGATACTCTATACTGCACTGTGAATATCAGATGCCCTTCATATACATAATAAAATGCTCAGTATATTTCTGCATATTCGTGAAATTCTCCCAGTTAATTGAGTTGTAATTTACATATAAAGTAAATATTCTGTTTGTTTTATAACTTGTTTTAATTATTGGTTACACATTTGAATAAATCAAAGAACCCTTTTTTTTTCAATTGTCTTACATTAAGGAATTCAGTATTAACTGATTTAGGCCAATGGAAGGAATCAAGAGTAGAAGCAGACATCTACAAATACACTATCCTTCAAAATTGAAGCCACAACTATTTCTATTCAGATTTTCCTTGAATGGCTATCTGGTACCACGTTATATTTTAGCAGCTAGAAATGCCCTTGGGGGATGCCATTGTTTTATTTGCTTTACATAATAAACTCTTAGCACTTAGTTAATTAAATTGTTGACATTGAATTTAACAGAACATTTTTGCACCCAATGGTCTTCCATGTTCTGTAAGGTGAACAATATGGCCTATTCCTGACCTCTCATGATTTATAATATAATAGTCTGAATAATAGATTAACTATAGGCATAAAATAATCATTAAAATATTACCTACAAAATAGAAACAAATAAAATTTTAAAGGTCTTAAAAAAAGAAGAGACAAATATTAAGAAGGTTTTCAGAAAAAAAAATAGGTATGGGAAAGCTGACAGATGTCCTGGGCATTGAAAAATGAGTCAATTGCAACAGACAGATTACAACCTTGATGTTACTGAGATACCACAGATGGAATGTGTATTGAAAAGGAAGACTGAAAAGATAGATTGGGATAAATAGGTGATCTTGAATGCCATGCTAAGCTCAGGAAAATTACTGTTGGAGCATTTAGCAAGTTAAGTTTATATGGAGGCCAAGAGACTAATGGTTTGTAGGATTGAAAATGAAAAGGAGAGGCTGCATTCAAGAGGAAATACTGCAGAATTAAAATCAGCAGGAACTAAAAATTGCAGTTGTATACCTTGTCATGTGCATTTGCATAATAATACTTTGCACTCTTCTTACTTCAAATAATGTTTTTCATCACTAAGTCCTTAATAAACATTCATTAGGATTAATAAGTCAGACAAAAATGATATGCAAATCACAAGTCTTAAGGTGGATTGCATAAATATAATTTCCCCTGCTCTGTAAGTATTCTAGACACTTTCTGCACCTTTTATATTTAGAAGAAGCTTGTAATTTCTTTTCATTGTTATTTAGTTTTTCTGTTGTCTTATAGTTTTCCAAACAACTGTCATTTCTCAAGACATCTGTATCTGGGACATCATAAATTGGAGAGTCTCTGTAGTCATGTTCCTTTTTCCATCCTAACATATGTTCTACATCTTAGGTCATCTTCTAGGATATCAGTAGCATCACTACAGCTGTATTTCCTTATTTCCTCTTGACAGTGTTCTCAGGTTGATAAATGGTCCCACCTTGGAGTGAAAAGTATTTTTTTGAAGATGTATGCAAGTTGAGAAAATCATTGCTTTCTACAAGGACTGAAATAGGAAACAAGGTTATGACTCCTACAAATTTAGGACCCATACTTCTAAGATTTCTTACTCAGACTCTATTTTACTCTTTTAAAATACTTTCTTGTTGCTAGTTAGCCTATCTTTAACCCTGGGAATGCCTTGTGGTTGATACATTAGAAATGAAGTAGTGGAAAATATGATTTTCCTTTTAGGTCTTCTGGCTGGGCTAATCATCATGTTAACACGAGATGGATTAACAGGAGAAAATAACCAAATTTAATATGTATGTACTTGCAGGGGTGCCATAAGAACTTAAGCCCTAAGGACACATTGAGTAGATGAGGCTTCTAGGACATTCTGGAACTGAGAAGAAGAGGGGTAGTGTATGATTTGAAACTTCAAAGGGCAGAATGGCAATTCACATGGAAATAGAAAAGCAAATGTTTGGTAAATAAATGTTTTCTGGGTCATCTGGAAACCACGGGACACAGGAAAACCTTGGATTAGATGGACCTTGCCAGGTTTTTCTCTGTCACATACTCTTGCAATAGTTTTTATTAAACTATGGCACTCTATTATGATATCTCCCACCCTAGAGCAGATTTTCTATCTAAATACTTTTAGTCTGGAAACTGGAAGGTCAATAGTCTTTCCTGAGTTGTTTTTTTTCTTAAAAAACTCTTAGCTTAAAATAACCAATATCCCAAAGAGGCATTTTAAGGATGTCAAATTCTGTTTCCCCTCAAAAACAAATCACCTAGAATTATTAATGTGTTCAGTATGCATACACACATAAGATCCCTCTTCCCTTTATCCCTTTCAGGGTTCCATTTGATAGAACACTCACCACCAAAAAATGGTACCTAGACTAGAACCATTTATTAATACCACAACAATTACCTATTAAGTTTTAAATGTATGTTTTGGTAAAAATCCATTTACAAAATACAGATTAGGGTAAGTTTAAAGCAGAATCTATTTCCTTAACCCAACATTGGAAGTAACCTATAGTTCAAGGCTGACCTGACTTGCCCATTCAGTTGTAGGCAGCAGAGCCTATAGACAGTCAAGGTATAACAAGTATCCTTCTATGGGGAAGTCCTCTCTGGTCTTCTTTATATAAAGAAAAAAGAAATTCAAGGGAATTCAAAAGGAGAGAACAGAATTCAGATCAAAGAGATAGAAGCCAAGTTCTTGCTCTAAGAAAACCATAGACGTATACCTTAGTAAAATACAATCTTATACTTATCATGCTCAAAACGATGAGACTGGTTATTTCCCCAAGGAGTAAGGATCTTCAGTGAAAAAGTGGCAGCTCCCTTCCCAGACACTTTCCCCATATGAAGAGGAGGTGCAAGTCCCATCTAATGAGCTAAAACATGGCAAATATGTGTTCATTCTTATACAATTAAACATCGGTTAACAAACTAAAAATTTTGTTTAAAAAATTAAAGGAGGTAGACTCAACTGATATTATGTTTGGACATGTGGTATATAAAGATAATTTTCCATAAATCCCTCATGTTCCTACATACTTAGGTATTCATAGACAATTTGTTTCAAAATTATCTTTTCAAAACTGATTGCATGAGCAAATCACTTTGGAAAGACAGAGAAGGTGATCCTCTGTGTGTCAGATTTACTTAAATTCCACATAGTAAAGATAGAAATGTCTTCCTGCCCTGGAGACAGTGCAGATTGTAAAGACAGAGACATTCTTTCCTGTCCAGAGCAAATTTGCTTACATTCCAGATAATGAAGATAACCTCTCTCTCCTAACAGATTTTCCAGCAAACCCTAAATGATTGAATCTTTCTAATAGCAGGTTCTTCTTCAAACGTAGACCTTCGTAACTGCATCTGCAGGCAAGATCATGCTTTCATTATATTGCCCTGTGGAAATTAAGGCTTGAGGAACAAGCGCCAAGATTAGACTCAGCTGAGGCTGTGGCTGTGAGTAACAAACTCTTTTGTCTCTGACCCAGAGGCCTCAGGTCTTTCTGACAGTGACTGTGAACTTATGACAGCCCATGTTGGCTTTTGAGTAGGGTAAGCTCACACTCTTTAGAGTTCCTGGCATGACAGTAACAGATTTCTCTTTAGCAATTTATAAAAATGAAAAAAAAATTACTTTGAAAAGTTAAAAAATAAAAATGTTTATTAAAGACATATACATTATATTATTTAATCTACACAACCGCTTATACACCATGTTTGTAAAGGCATGAAATCATTCTGTCTTATTTTTTTTCTCTAGTATCTAGCACAAAGTCTGGCACAAAACAGATGCTCAGTAAGAATTTGTTACATGAAAAGTGAGTGGATAAGTGATGAGGTATGAAGTGTTTTATGATAGATGGTAGATTGTTGTTCAGTGACTTGGAGAAACAATTTTTCTTGAACCACACAGTTAATAATTAGCAGACCTGGAATTAGTGTCTAAATTCAATCTGATTGCATAGGCCTTATTGTTTGCATACTTAGATTTGTATGATATGTCAGCCGATGCTGTTATTTGCTCATTTCAGGATTTTTCTTTAGTGCTAAACTGAATCAGACAACTATATACTGAGCTACAACTACAACAAATAACAAAATATAAAGAAAATTGAGATAATTTTCACTGTAAACATATGTTCTTTATAGCCTGTCTGCAGAAAGTTGTTTCACATCTGCACCTTGAAATTTTTTGCACATAATATACCTAATTACATGTAAATATTTTAGGTAATGTCTCTGTATTAGATTATTCAACATGTACAAAGTATAACATTACTTAACCCATACAGAATATTCTAATCATTTTTTATATAAATTAACCAGGAATTTCCCTATGGTATCCATTTACGTGGTACTGAGTTCTTTTTCAGAAAGACTCAGAGCTTACATGGAGCATTATTTAAATAATCCTCAAATATCAGTTGAATATGGCATGCATCCAATTTTTTAATAAGAGGGTCAATCTAATTATATAATGAAATAATATAATATAATAAAGTTAATAATAATATAATAGAATAATACAATAAACTTTTATATTATTTAAGTTTGGAAAAAGAAGTGAAAGCGTTCTGTCTGTTAGCCATTTCTTTCTCCTTTGCTGGGCACCCTCTGATGAAAGAAGCAAGGTGGGTGGTCAAGTCTAATCTCCTTGTGGACATTCTGATAACTGGGACACCTAGTACATAGAGTAATAACATTTCATGGAGGAGAATACTTTTTTATGGGATGTTCTTAGCAGGGTGTCATTTAATTATGATTGATAATGGTAACCAATGTCATGTAAACTGTAAAACTATAGCTTATATTGGGTTGGCCCAAAAGTCCATATGTTTCTTTTTTTCCATAAAATAAGATATTTTTACTTTCACCAATAACCTTATTGATTTGGATATTTTGAGTATGTTGGCTGTCATTGATTGTTCTCAATTAATGCCTCCATTTGATTGCTATCAATTTCAACTGGTCTACCTGGCCAGGGATCAAGAAATCTCCAGCACGAAAGTTCACAGACCACTTCTGACATATTTGATCAGTCACAGCACCTTCTCCATACCCTGCACACATCTTTTTATGTGTTTCAGTTGCTACAGCAGCACAGGAGCCCAACTCCAGCCGTGTTTACTTTGAATTTGGTGAGATGGAAAAACAACAGAGGAGCATTGGAGAGGGAATTCATACCAGTTTAATCTCACTCCCAAAAGTGAGGATGGGAACAACAGGATCTTCCTTGCAATTCTTTGGTGGTAAGTGAGAACAGGGGCCAATGGATTATCAATCTTCAGCCTCATCCTGCGGCAGCAGACAAGGACTTAGGGAGCCAATGTTATCCACACCCACTGAACAGCAGGGACCTGTATATACACATGCAGTTAACGAAAGTGGCAACTGGCCAGTCCCAGCTGTGTAATGCTTATGCAGAAAGAATTCTCTTAGATAAGGGTGACTGAGGCAAATGAAAATACATGTGTGTGGAGGCAAGGATCCTGGTTCCCATCGCCCTGACACAACAGTTGCATTTATACCTTTCTTGAAATAATAAAGCATAATAGGCCAAAAATGTGGCTCATTTGTCCATCCTTAATATTAAAATAGTTACACAAAAATTCACCAATTTTGATGTTCTTTTTTAGATGCACACTGATATGACAGCTGTCACAATACAATCTAACAAAATTATTTTGAAGAAAATTCAAGACAAGTAAGCACTACTAGAGCCATCTTATGGAAACAAACCAAATGAATGTTTCAGCCAAGCCAATATAATAACCTACATGCTTCCCACTGTATGAGGCATACACTGAAGCCAAAGAAGAAAGAAAGGATATGGATTTCCCCTCAATGTCTGAGACCTCTCCTTGTTTAGCCTGTGCCTCTTGGTTGCTTTTATCCTTGAACTGATTAGTAAAGCTTGGTACTGGGTAATATCTCTGGTTTGTATGATTCTTATTTGACAATCTTGTCCTTTCTGTTAGCTCATAAAACACATTTATTTTTTTATTTTTAAGTTACAGCAATGAGAATTGAATGATAAATATAATCTTTAGCAAAATGCATTGTGTGGCTAGATGATTTCATTCCTAGAACTTGTAGAAAATGCTGCCAAGTATCAGTCCACAGTACATTTAACAAATGTTAACTTATATTCAGACTATCCTAAATGCCAAATAACACAGTATTCTGTAAGTTCTACTGCCTGTTTGCATTGTGTCTTTTTTTTTTTCCTTTTTTCTTTTCTTGCTATTGATCCAGAAGTATCTCGAACATTTCTGTACTATGGTGACTCTCGTGTCCCTTTACTACGACTTTATTTACAGAGATTAACCAGGCTGATACAGACTGCCATTGCTACTAGGGTGGCACAAACAGAATTCCTTTCCAACCCAGGATCACTTCTCTAGGACTCCTCTTCTCTCCCTTGTGCTTTTCTTCAAACACATTTTATTTATCAACTCAGGTTTCAGGTTTCTTCCTCTCAAAATGAACATAATATTACCTCCGTGTTATGAAAATGAAAGATGAAAGTAATGCAATAATGCATATGGAAGCATGCTTTGTAAACAAGCGTGGGTGGGTTTTGGACTCTAAGAAACATAATTATTTCCAAACTATAGGCTCGAGGAGGGATGAGAGAGTTTTCCTTTTCATTGCCATTTATGCAGGGTAATATAAATTTGATTCTTATTCTCTCTCCCTCTCTCTCCCTCTCTCATTTCCAAAGTGTAAAATAGATTTGTTTTATTTTAAAAATACTGATAAATGAACCAGAGAGGCATGTTAAAATATTAATAAAACATTAAATTCAACAACGTTCACTGTCACATCCATGCACCTTATAATTGTTGTATACATTGCGGTTTGGAGCACATTTCTAAACCACTGGGGAAAAGTATGCTTAGTAAGCATCTGTATCAGTTAAAATGAAATAGGAGATTTATTTTTATTTGTGTTACCTTAATCCATTAATACAATATGATTTCATCCCATATGGTTATCCAGGGAGACACTGTGAATATAAAATACTATGTAATGTTAAGTAACTTTGATGAAGTAAATGAATAGAAAATTAAGCATTGGTAAATAAATGGCTATACCTTGACAAGGTATATAAATTGCTATACCCAGTTTCAGGAAGAGTCACGAAATAGTGAGGCCATCACCATGCAAAACCCCTAAGACAGCCATTTTCAACCTTTTAAATCTCATGGCATATACAAACTAATTACTCGAATCTGCATCACACCAAAAAATGTTATATTTTTTGTTGATCCGACAAAAATAGATGTAATTTTGATTCATGCACACTGAAGAGCTATTGTTGTGTTTGCTGTTGTCATTTTTTTCACTTGACAACCTAAGGGAAAAGAGGTCAGTACTCCTGTACTATATGTTAAAAATTCTTGTGACTCACCGGTTGCCCTCAGAGAAACACAAGTGCCACATGTATGTCGGAACCCTCAATTACTTGAGAAATAGTTAGAGCCTCTGTCATATGAGTGTAATATGATAATAGTCTACTTAAGTTCTAGTCAATTACCAGGAGTAAATCAGACTCATTTTAGAACTCTAACTAGTTGGTTGGATAGCTCACTTCCAAGAGCCCACTGTGGCATAATCCTGCTGTAGCCATCTGTATCTTGAGATAACTTGATTCCCTGGTTTATCACTAAAGCACCATGGCAATGTCAGTAAATTCGCCAGAGTGATTTGCCTCTGGTCACACACGTCTTTAGCCAAACAAATGGCCATGTTTGCCGTAGGTAGCAGACGTTGTCAGCTGAAGGATACGACATCACCTGAAGTATCTTCTCCCTGTTTGCAATTTGAGAGGGAGGAACAATATGAAAGAGGCTTGGTGATTTAAGCATCACAAGCAAATTTTTGTTCCTTCAATTCTCTTGCGATTCCTGTTCTGTCACGTCCCGATTTCCCCTGCATATTGATAATGTCCTGTTGCTATCCATTTGGAATGGTGCTTAGTAGCATTGTGTAATTCAATCATACATCACTTGGGTTTCCAGAGGCCTTACTTACTACCAATACATGCCAAAAGTATCCCTCATGCCCTCATTAACCCTTCCCTGAGCCAGTAGGACACAGCACATCCCACATGATGAATGTGTATGCCTGGAGACTAGCCTTCTCGGTTAGCTGAAAGGTCTCAGTTATGTGTAGTTCCATGAGCTTCTTACTATCATTTTATTTATTTCTCTGTTCACCATCGCCACCTCCGGCTTGTGGTATTCATGCTTTTGAAGAAAGTTGAAGCAGAAATTGTATGTTGGCTCATACAATGTCCCCAAACCACTCTCTTTTTGTCTGAATATTTATAATATAAAGGCTAGATAACTCAGCTAGGAGTCGCTAAGTGACAGAGTGTGTCCAGAAACCATAATCAGAAATATTCAGAGGTCCAACTACCCCTGCTTCTTTCTTTTTGCCTGGAATCTCAGGCACAATGCAGCAGCTGTTTTGTGACCATGAGGGAAAAGGAAATCCAGAGTCCCAGAATCAATATCAGTCTACACCTGCCTTCGGATGTCTTGTTCTTTGAGGAAAAACATCCCTGTTTTTCAATAAATGTAAATTTATCTGTTTTTTGCAATCAAAAGCATTCTTAAAACAAGATTCTCCTTGGACAAGCATACTCTTAAATTTGGTGGTAAGCTTTGACTTTCCAACAAATGGTTAGTTGTGCTTTTAGTTTCTTTTTATAAGACCTGTATAGGGAAAAAGGTCTTTTATATTACAGAATGGAAGAAACTATGTTTATCTGATACACCCCTGTGCTGTAGTAAGGAGATAGCTCCTTTCTGAGTGATACCTTCATGAGCAGCAAATGGCTTGTCCTTTGCATTCACCACTAATATCACATCAATCTGACGATGGAATAATTCTATTAACTTAAAACACCAGCATCATTATATGTATTATCAAATGAACATGAATAACTTTTGTATGTTCTTTTCGGGAGAAAAAAGAAACACTCTCCTTATGTTAAGTATGCATAAGGAACCTGTTTCTGTTCGCTGATTTATTTTCATTTTCTATTTGTATTTTTATTGTCACTTATTCTATGTCTACAACTTAAACACAAAAATAAATTCTTGGAAAATGTCTTTCCAAGAAGAAGCACATTTTAATTTCTATTCTGTTTCCTCGGGCTTGAATTCTCTCTTTCCCAGAGTTCCCAATAGTTTCTCATGCCTCCTGTTCTTTCTTCTCTGATTCCTTCACAGGATCCCTGCCGTTAGGATGGTATTCAGAACACCTTCCTTGGCTATCCTCATCATGTGGCATGTTCTTCTGGAGTCACTGTGTTCACTTGCATGACTTTAATTATGTAACTATGGGAATCACTAAGTGTGCATCTCCAGGCTCTTTCCTGAGATCAATATATACAGTGGTAAGAGGACTGAATTGCTCTCTATAGGGAGAAAGGCATAACTTGGATCATTTGATGGTTTCTATTGAATAAGTATCCCCTATATAGCAAATGTCAAGCTACTTTTGGTTTAACAAATAGTGTAGCAGGAACTCAGATCTCTGGGTAGGGGCACATTCACATGCTCCTCTATCCAGGTGTCCTGTGGCTCAGGAGATAAGCTGGCCTTGTCTCTGCCTTCAGCTCTAGGCTGTACAGGCCACTGAGTCATGGAATCCTGAGAACAAAGAGGTCTGTTAAGTACTCCATCTGCCTCCTTGTAAATAAAGTCTTAATTGGAGCTGGCCTTGAGGATTAGTGGGTCTGCTTTGTATCCTTGATAGGTGCTATCTAAGTCATAAGTTACCCTAGCTGTATTTCACATGCTAATGATACATTGTAAAAATTCTTTCACTATTGGCTGTAGAGTCACCCCCCTGTTCTATTTTTTGTAACTTTTGAAATCCTAATAAAAGGACGGTGGGGTCTCATGCTCTCTGCTGACTGCCAGAGAGTGCTGCAGCCCCCCGATCATTTTTATCATTCTGCTTGCTGGAATTACTTGCGTGTCCAGGATCACAATTAAATCTACAAATAGTTCACTAAGTTCTTGAATATTACCAATTGGCTTTTGGAAACTGATCTGAATTGGTTCCAATGTACCAGAGAGTGCCTCATAGGTGTGACATCATTAGCCTTATCTCACAATAGTCACCTCTTGTCTGTTGTGAAACTTCAAAATCAATATTCCCCAAGCTAACTCCCATTGATTTCCCTTTCTTCCAACCTTCTCCTACTCAATGGTTACTACCACCACTCATTTATTTGCTTAAATCAGAGTCCTGGGGCCCATCCTTAATTTGTTTCTCACTGTCATCTTCCACATCCATCAGTAACCAAATCTGCTATTACTTCTCCATATTTAATATCTTTCAAAATGCTCCAGGCATACTAACTAACTAGGTCATCACTGCCTCTCACTTGGATAACTACAATTGCCATCTTACCGGTCTCTTTCCTTCTGGCTCATTTGATTTGGCTTCTAAATGATATTCCATGCAATGACCAGAGGGATCTTTCTATAAGTCAGTAATAATGATATTACATTCTTATTTAAAGCCCTTCATTGGTCTACGGAAGCAACCTGGATAAAGTTGAAAATCCTTCAGGCTAATATAAGGCCATTCTTGGGCTGATAGTCATTAATCTACACAATATCATTTCTTACCCCACAAACTATGATCAATATTATCCTATCAGATAAAATTAATTATGCTTCTTCCTTTGATTCTAAACCTTTGCTTATGCTCTTTTTTCCCCAAGAAAAGTATATTATCATTAGTAAGGTCAATATTATAAATATTTAAGATAATATATAATAGACTTTATTTTACTTTTCTTATCAATACTTTTTATTTAATTCTCATAACCACCATAGCAGTATTTTTTAAAAAATTTGTTTTGTTGTATAATTCAGGGACACAGAGATGAGCAAACTTTTCCAAGATTACACAGCTAGTAAGCATGGGCACTAAACTTGACTGTTTCTCAATGTCCCACCTCCTCATTACAACTTCTGCTTTGGGTTCCAGTCCTTCAGGAAGCTAAAATATGGAAATGTGTCCTCCAAGTATCCTACAATAATTGTTATTCTTAATTGTTATCCTAGGAATTATGTATTTATTTGTCTGTGACCCCCAGAGAAAGGTCTTCTTTCCAGAAACAAGGCTGTCTTTCTCACCATTGTAGGCTGAAGCACTTATTAGTATGGTTAGTACATAACAGATATAAATTCTTATTTGTTAAATGAATAAATATTGAAAGGTAAGAAACTGTCACTTGAGGCCCAACAATTTATAGACTCATATTACTGTGTTTGAAACTGGAACCAAATCCACTTACAGTAGAAACTCACCAAATGTAAAGAAAAATAATGTATGTTGAGGAAATAGAGATTATAGATTATTAAAGAAAATTAGAGATCTTCTTGTCCCTACCACTAACTCTGTAACTAAGGAAACTGAAGTCATTGTAAATAATGAGATCTGTCCAACCCTTTTATTTATTCAACTTTCTCATGAGATTAAACCAGGGAGCTCAAGAGGTAATTTTGGAAATGAATAAAGACATGAATAAGGAATAAGAAATAAGGACTGAGTAATTCAATCTGAACATTTAACATTAAATCATCAGTTATTTGATAATCAAAGCTATAATTGCTACTTTGTTATAAACATTAATAATAAATATAATAATTGATTGAAAATTAGAGTGCCTGAGATGTAAACAGAAAGATGCATTATGTAATATTATCTCAGGTTGCTTTAATTTTCTATTTTTTATGTTTACATTAATAGAAATACACTCTGATATTTTAGTAAAATGAACTTTATTGCCTGGCACTTCTTCAATTTCTGTTAATCGAGCATGGCACAACAATTCTCAAAGGCATTTTATAATAAACAATCATGTTAATCCTTTAAACCTTAAGCAGTATCTATCATTTAGTAGATACTCATTAAACAGTTGACAAATAACAAAAATTTTGTTGACTTTGAATGCTTCCTTACTTTCATTTTAACAATGACATTTTTATGTTTTTGTTCGTTTTTTTTATTCTAAATGTAGTTTTATTATTGCAAAGAGTCTAAAATTGCTTTGTTACTTTCACACCCACCTTCCCTGAAGTCGCTATTCAGAGTATGTAATGTAACATGAATATTGTAGACATCCTAAGTAAATTCTGTTGGCAAGCTCTGTCATGAGAAATTAAGTTTTGAGCTCTTAGGCTGCAGCTGTGAAATGTGAATTTAACGTTTTCTAAAAGAATTTTTCACTTTGTCCTTCAGTATGGCCATTTATTCCTTTATTCCCCAAAAGTAAATGAATTAAGTTTTGCCTCAAAAATTAAATCAGGCATTTGAAAACATTTTTTTTCAAAAACCAATCTATCAGGAATAATGTACTGATCCAGTTTATGGACCATTTTATTTCCTTCGCTTGCGCTTTTCATTATTAAACAAAATGCTAGAAACAGCAGCATGTCCCCATTCGGAACTTCATTTGTGCTTGGGCTTTGTTTATCACCCTGGCCATCCTTCATTTGCTTTGCCATCACATTCATTTTCCTAGTCGCAAATTATAATGGAACATCATGAGCAGAATAAGAACAATATGAGCTTTAATGTATGGGGGATTACCACATATGCTTATATTCAGGGACTATGGAATCAGGATAATGCAGGACCCAAAGAAACTTCAGCAAGTAGAAAGAAAAGACATTTTCCAGGCCTTCTCTTAAGGTACGTGAGATACCTGTGGAACTAACTGTACTCGGTAAATCAGATCTGCTACCCCTGCCAGAGGTCAGGCAGTGGAAAATGCATCCCTTTCTCTTTAATGAGCTACTAATGGTCTTCCATCTTCCTGATGGCTAAGCTGAGGGAGGGTCCCAAGCAATAGTTGATAGTGTATAATAAAAATTTGTCTTTCCTTCATGGAAAGAGCTCTACCATTTGCATCTCACACCTCAAATTCATGTCTTTATTCATTCTTACTCTTAAATATTATCATTGATATAAGAGGGACTATGCATTATTTCCAGAATAGCCCCTAACAATATGTATCAGAGTGAAAGTAACCCTAAATCAGGTTACGTGGTGTGATGTTATATAAAGAGCTGGTCTGAGAAGTCAACAATTCAATAGGAACCTGAATAAAAACTAAATTTATATACTGGTAGGAAGAGTGCTCCAGGCAGAAACTCAAACTCCTGAGGCCCAGAGGCAGGTTTGGCTAGAGTGTAATGGGAATATTTCAAGAATAGTAAAAAGGCTGGCATCTCTGCATCATGAGAAGTAAAGAAAAGAATGATAGACTATATTCTGAAGAGTCAATTAGGGTTCAAATTACATAGGACTCTGCAGTGTCTCGTAAGGAATTGGATTTCCTCCTAAGCAGAATAGGTAGCAAATAGAAGAGTGACTACTTGATTGGTCATTTTAGAGAATTTCTTAATAAGCAACATACCACCACACCAAAAGCAACAAAATGACATAACCACAATAACAACGAATATATTATTATTATTACAGCAATACGTACAATCATTTATTGAAAGCACTAAAATCAAGAGGTTCAAGAAAGAAGAAAACTTTTTTTTGTTTTTGGTTTTGCTTTGTTTTTGCTGAAACCTTTTGTACCTGCTCTGCTTCTTTCTCTGATCCTGGTTGAAATATTAGAAACATTCCATTAATTTTTTGTGCACCATTAAGTGATTCATTCCTCTACTGAATTTCAGTGTCAAGAAGAATCTCATCTTGGTAATTAAAAGGTCCCGTCAAAGACAGAGAAATCCAGTTTCAGAAATTCACTTCACACTGAGTCTATACTTCCTTTATTTGCTTTTGTATCTTGTTTATCCAGTCTGCGTCCGCCATTAAAAGGACTATGAGGACAGGGGGTTTTGTCTCTTTTATTCACTGCTGAGAACCCAGTACCTACACCAATCAGGCACACACTAGTTATTTTACAAGAGGGGTAAATGAGGCCATTTAGAGAGGAAACATGCCTGGAGAAGGGTAAGTGCTCCATGTCACTCTAATATGATCGAGAAGAGGAGGAGTCCCCTGCAGAGGCAGAAAGGTGGGAACCTGTGTGGTTTGGAGAAAACAAGGAAGTAAAGGAAGAGGGCATGGTAAATTTTTCAAATGCTACCAAGTATGTGAGTTACTGAGACCTGAGAACTGACTATTGAGTTTTACCAGAGAATCCACTTGAAAGTCATAGATTCAGTTGAGTGAAGGCTTGAATCCACTCTTTTCAAACACTCGATCTAAGTAGAGAATGAGTGTTAAGAAAGCATGAATTTCCACTGCACAAAGCGGTTTCAGCAGATTTGCTATTAAAGGTTGCAGAAAATGGTAAAGAGAGTGTTATCTAGAAAGAAATATTGGGTTAAGAAAAATATGTTTAGTAAGAATAGAAAAAGTCATACTATAGTAACAATTTGGAGATGTTCATAGCTGAAATATAGCAAATATATTTATCATACTTATATATGTTTATTCTATGTGCTTATAATATTTAATATATAATGTGAGTTATTTTTATATAATACATGTACTATTTATATAAATAGAATATTCATATAAATATATGTACTATTATATAAAATGTGTACTATTTATATAAGTATATGTACTGTTTATGTAAATATTATATTATATTTCAGGTTATATACTTATTTATATTAATAATTATCAGGGGTTTTGGTTAAAAAATCACATTATACCCCTGCTGATAAGCTAGTACTTTTGTTGTTGCTGCACTACCTGCTACAGAACATTTGGCAAGGCAGTAGACAGAAGGAGAAATAAAGCAATAGCACAAACATTTTATATTGAATATTGAGTGAATGAGCACTGCTAACACTAACCAAACTGATCTTCTGGATGGTGAGGCCTGGTATCAGCAGGACATTCTTTAGACAGCGTGCAGAAAGAGCAGAGCAGATGGATGAGGAGCTTAAGGAGCTGTCACACTCGGGTTTACAGCTGTGTGCGTGTGGGAATAACCGAGACCACTCCAGCTGTGAATGCGAGTGCGCCCGCCAAAAGAAATAATGAAGTGAGACGCACTGAAGCCACTTCTGGGATAACAAAGCTTTGTAAGAAACACAGGGAAGAGAGAAAGTAGCAAAAGGACAGGAGGTAGGTGGTTAAGGAAGAAGGTAAGAACCAGAGAAAGCAGGCTGGGTTGAGGAGAGAATTAAACATTTTTGCAGTCATTTCACAGGTGACCTTGACAGGAATAGTTTGGGTTCCTCTGCAGTGGCCGGGTCAGTGCAGACGTCAAGAGGCCCACAAGGGGGTGAGGGCTTGGGAAGCTGAGTTCTCTTAAGATTTCAGGAACAAATGAACATAAGAATTGGGGAGGCATAAGAAAAGAAGAGGATCTTTGTATAGTCTAAGAGAAATCATGATATGATTTATCAAAGAAGGGAGTTACTGGGTAGGGAAAAATTACTATGGAGGAAACCTTCTATCATGAGAGAGGGCATTTCCACTTTGAAAGTTCAAAGACAATTTTATTTTAACATATTTTGAAAGAAATTGGTTTGGATTTTTTTCTTTAAATACACTAAATGTTTCAGAGGTATGTTTATATGTTAAATTTATATATATTTTCTATCTTTTTCATAGCAGCCTCATCATTTAATATGTATAAGATGATCATCATAAAAAAACAGGTAGTAATTTGCTTTCTTTTTCATTGTATATTCATCATTATTGTCCTAAGCATTCATTACAGTGCCATGAGTTTCTCCCTGGATTCATTTATCATGAGCAGATCTTCAAAATATATTCAATTTGCACATTTTTCTCTCTTGAATTCTTTTCTTTATAAACCAGTGCATTACATATTCTATCATATTTTATTGTCTGGGATAGCTGCTGAACAAGAAAATATATAATTTTCACTCCTGCACCTGGAGATAAAATTTATCATTTCAGCACAATTTCATCTGATGTAAAAGCAGAATGTCGGTTTTGTTTTTTTTTAAATAAATGTACTTATTATTTTATTTTCTTCAAGGAAGATTCATTTAATATAGTAATTAAACCAGTACATTAGAAGTGAGTTCAATTCTATCTTTGGATATGTTGAATATTGGCTCTGGTCCTATTTTGCAAATAACGTATAACTATTCCTCATCAGTTAGGCCCTGTGTTTTTTTTCATTGTTAACATAAAACTGACACTGCTTATTTATTTCATGCTACACAAATGTTTTGAGGATGGATATGAATGTGTTCTTTTTAGAAAATAGATTTCATATTGACATTCTACAAACAAGACTAGCTAGCATTTACCCTCTCCAGAGATACAGTATAAAAAAATTTAGCAGTTTTCAGGGAACTACCAAGAACTATGCCTTTGTGTAATCTACATAAGAGGTGCATTTTTCTACAAATTCTCATACTGTGACTTATTCTACATACATGTCAATTATAATAGGCATGCTAGACCATGACATTTTTAAACAGACATAATGGTAATAATAATGTGAGAAAGTTTTAGTGGTTAAAATTGGTACCTACAACCAAGTTGTCTGAGACTAAATTGATTTTGCTATTTATTAGCTATTTAACCACTGAAAACATAATTAATTTCTTCATAACTCAGTTTCTTTATCTGCAAAATAGGTATAACAATAAAATCTGTATTACTAGATCATCATGAGACTTAAAGGAGGTAATTAAAAATGTTAGAGGCATACCTAGTACTAGTGATATGTATTAGGAGCTATTACCATTAGATAACATTTATTGTGTGTTTAAGATGTTCCTAAAAGCTTCACATGGATGAATTTATTTATCAGAATACAACCATAAAATTGATTCTTATTTTCATTCATAGCTAGTTTGAGTTAACTAAAAGCACAAGAATTAAATTGATTCTTGTGAAATCATAAACTAATTTCATAAAATATTGATGGAATTTTATTTTCAGTTGCTGTATTGAATGCTAAGCTAATAAGTCTAAGAAATTATAGCTTTCTGGAGACCTATAATGAGAACTCAGTCAAAAAAATTCAGAGATTCTAGAGATGTCAAGTACAATTATTAACTTGCTAAACATTTAAACTGGGACTTATGTTTTTAATATCGCTTAGTGTCAAGAACCTAAATGTTTTAGAGTCAAGAACCTTTGAAGAATTTGAGGACAGATATAGAGATCTCCCAAGAAAGAAGGCATTTATACAGGTACAACCTAGAATCTATTGTTAGGTGTTTCAGAGACCCTTTGAAGCCAATCCCACACTCCAGGGAAGGAGCCCAGCCATACACTGTATTATTTAACACACTTGTTGTATCTTATCTTCAAACTGAATGTTTCAAGAGAGAACGACATAAATATGTATCTACTTACAAATGTGTTAGCCCAGATGTTCAGAAATTAAGCCTGAATAAGTGTTTTAAGCTTCACTGGTGATTTTTTTTAAAACAACCAAAAAAGATTCTGACTGGTGTGGCTCAGTGGGTTGGGCATCAACCCACAAAGCAAAAGGTCACCAGATCAATTCCAGGTCAGAGCACATGCCTGGGCTGTGAGTTCATCCCTGGTCCAGGTATACATATAAGGAGCAACTGATCAATGTTTCTCTCTCACATCAATGTCTCTCTGTCTCTGTCTCCCTCCTTTCCCCTCTCTCTAAAAATAAATAAACAAACAAATAAATAAATACTTTTAAAAAGAACAAAAACCTTCCTTTACCTATAACCTCATCATAGAACTTTTAGAATGTTCAAGTCAGAATGTGCTCACTTAGAGAGAGTATTCTGATTTTTTAAATAATTTTTTAAAAGAATAGTTGGGTAAAGCAACTTATTTTCTATGATGTTTGAAAAATTGGCAAGGCTCACTACTCCCATGGTGGTTTATTTTGGGAACTTGGTGTATGACTCCCTGAAGAAGTGAGCTACATTGTCTTCCACATCACCCTTCCCAGGGCCTGGTGGCATTCCTGATGCAGGTCTTATTTCATTTCCATGTCCAGTAAGGACCTGCAAATTCCAAAAGATTTTGTCATCACCAGCACTTCAGAAATATGTCCTGGCACATCTTGTCAGCATAACAGATTTTTCACATACATATACTGGGCAAAAAATATCACCCTAAAAATTTTAACACAGAAAATGAATTTTTCTTAGAAATAAAAATACATAAGTGATTGTCATCTTGTGACAATAGGAGGCCCCATTCCAATATACAGGCTATTTTGTGTAAAAATAAAGATTTGGGGATTTTGAGGACTTCTTTTTTTTTTTTTTTTGCAGGTACAAGTTGCCTATTGTTTGTCACTAGCAAACTCTAATGCTTATTTAAAAAGTAATAAATATGCAGTTCTTTCTATGCTGCAATATTAAAAAGCAATAATCTATGTTAGTATATATTACATATTTATTTAAGTTGAGTGTAGTATTTGTATCCTTGAATATTATGCTACAATATTAAAAAACAATAATCTATGTTAGTATATATTACATATTTATTTATTTATTTAAGTTGAGTGTAGTATTTGTATCCTTGACTATTAGTTATGGAGATTTATGTTTCTCTTGCTTTCATTTTTTTCCCAGTTTCTCATTATGAAAATTTCAAACTTACAGCAAAGATAAAAGAATAATTTACTTTTAAATTTAAAATTTTCATTGCGTTCCTTTAAATACAAGGTAAAGTAATTGCTTTGAATCTGTTTGGGAAGATATAGCATATGCACAGGAAATAATAATTATCAATATAATCAGAAAATGTACTTTGCCCTATTCTAAAAAGTTACATAAAATTCTAGAGGTAGTAGATGGCCAATACTCAGTTAAAATGGTTCATGTGAATTACAGCTTTTGAATAGACTCACATGAACTGTTTTAGACTCTTCTAGAGTTTCTACTTCCTGGTATTGGTACATGTAGGTAAATCCATTCACATGCATGCACACCCCCATGTGTCAACATACACAAAAGAACCAGATTAGACAGTGTACTCTGTCCTCCCACAAATAGAAAAAGGAAAAGAGCAAAGTTTTCCTTCTACTGTATGGATGTAAAGTACTCTAAATAAATATTATTACCATTACACAGAAATGCATGTTAATCTGTAAAATGCCATTAATTTGGAAAAAAAGACTTGAGAATCTATATTATTACTGCTAAAAGATTGTTTGTAAGAGATGAATAAGACTGCCAGTTATTTGGCATTATATAGCCTCCTGCTAAAATGTTTATTGGTGCTTTGACATACAGAATGAAGAAAGCAATATAGTTTACTTAAAGGGAATGTGTTAAATTGGGAACTCTGCAATCATGTTTCATGAAGGAGCTGGGTATATTTGGAGACTCTGACACAGTATTCTTTAGTTTCATCACTGACTCAATTTAAAGACTACAGTTTTAAAAGTCTTTTTTTTTAATAGAAAAACAAGAGAGGCTAGAACAAGAGAGGCTAATAAATATGAGTGAAGTTAGTCTCACTTCATTTAGTAAAACTATTGCTAAAAATAGCAATCAAATGCTGTGTTTTGTTTTGTTTTGTTCTGTTTGGTTTTTTTATGGTTATCTGCACCAGATACATTGGTTGAAGAATTAGCAATCCTCTTTCTCTAAATTTATTGAACTATTTCAGAGGGTGTAGGGGCTCTCAAAAGCAGTAGGACAAATAATGGTGGCATATGAATAAAAATGTCCCCTCCCTTCAGTTGACCACAGGAAAAAACTTACAGCAATGTGCAATCATGGTATCTTTCACATGTCTTGAAGGAATACATTTTAGCTAAAACTGTGTAGTAATGGTAGAACAAATGAAGAATGGTAGAACAAATGAAGAACAAATGAAGGTTTCACTGTTGACAACTCACGAACACTGAAATGCTTTGTGTGGCCATGCAGGCTCAGGAGTACAGGACCGTGGGTTTACATGCCCACCTTGTCATCTACGAGATACATGGCATTGGGCAAGTTAACCTCTTAGAGAATCAATTTGTAAGTTTTAGATTAGAAATGATAAAAGAATTAACATCATTAAAATGTCCATATTACCCTGGCTTGTGTGGCTCCGTGGATTGAGCGCCAGTCTGCAAACAAAAGGGTCACTCGTTTAATTCCTGGTTGGGGCACATGCCTGGGTTTCTGGCCAGGTTCCCAGTTAGGGGTGTGTGGAAGGCAACCACACATTTATTTTTCTCTCCTTCTCTTTTTCCCTCTCTCTAAAAATGAATAAATAAAATCTTTTTTTAAAAAATGTTCATACTACCCAAAGCAATCTATTGATTCAATGCAATTCTTATTAAAATACCAACAGCAGATTTCGCAGATCTAGAATAAATATTTCAAAAACTTATATAGAAGCAAAAAAGACCCCAAATAGCTTCAACAATCTTGAGAAAGAAGATAGAGTAGGTGGGATTACAATACCCTATATCAAACTACACTACAAGGCCACTATAATCAGAATGGTCTGGTACTGGCATAACAATAGACACATATAGTATGAATGACCCATGGACGTGGACAACAGGGTGAGAACTGATGGTGGGAGAAGGGGTTGATGGGGTGGGGGTTAGCAGTGGGGGGAAAAGTGGGACAATTGTAATTGAAAAACAATAAATACATTTTTAAAATAATAATAATAACAAAAAGAATAAACACATAGATCAGTGGAACAGAAGAGAGAACCCAGAACTAAACTCAAATCACGTATTATCATTTAAAATATATACATACATAATATGACAATATAATTAAGGACATTATTAATATGGTTAATTATTTTAAATATGTTATTTTTTTGTGATAGAGAGGGGAACTGAGGGATAAAGAGAGGGAAACATCAATATGTAGTTGCCTCTCACGCACCCCCGACCAGGGACCTGTACCACAACTTAGACATGTGCCCTGACAGGGAATAGAACCAATGAGTTTAAGTTTAAGTTTAAGTTTTTGAAAAATGCATCACTCTCTTTCAAAGCCCATAAAAGTTTTCCAATAAATAGCACTGATATACTCAACATAAAATGGGTGAGCTAAGTTAAAGTGCTTTAAGAAAAACTGTGTGTGTGTTTAGTGACACATCATTGTCTGCCATTGCTCCATGCAAAAAAAAAAAAAAAAAAAAATTTGTCTTCTATATCCTTCATAAAATTCTATTTGCTCTTTCTCCAAACCATTGGAGAATTCTTTAGGTCTCTGTAGATGTACAGGGATCATTACTTTTATGAAGGATGAATCACTGAGAGAGGCTTAAGAGCTACTTTTCACCAAAAACGATATCTAAAGCTGACATTGCTGTCATTATCCTGATTTAAAAAGTTATGGGATGGCCACTACAGAGGATCCCATCTAATGTTCTCACTCATACAGTGGTTCAGAATATTTTTAAATGGAAATCTTGGTACCACTACTCCTGGGAACATTCTAAAACCATGCAATATTATAATTTCTCAGGATACTTAAACATTTTCAGAAAAGGCAACCAATGAAATTGAAAAGTCCCGTTGGAGGTTGTTAAATATGTTTGCAACTGATTAAAAGCATACATACTCATAGAACTATGACACAATTAATTAATTAATTGTAAATATTTATTGAACACAAAATATATGACCAGTGTTGTGATAACTTTTTTAAAGTAAAACCATCTCTATTGAAGAAATTGAATTTGATGTTATTTCTTACCCATAAGGCTCTATTTAAGTAAATTGAGGGGAAAAACCTACTTCAGATTTTAAGCAACTATTTGAAAGTTAAAAAAATTTTTTCACATAATATCCTTGGTAATGATCTATTACGCATTTAAACCAGGTTGAACCATTGACTTAATAGCACATTCAGAGCTTTAAAATGTTGTGTTAACCTAAGGTGTATCTACCTGTTTTGCTTCTCTCTGGGTTTCTGCTCCCTTCCACTCTAGTACAAGCTCCGTGAAGTCAGGGATGTTTGCTGTGTGTGTTGATATTTTCTAATCCTTGAATAATGCATAATGTATGTAGCTCAAATAAATGTGAGTGATAACATGAAACCCTCTCTCCTTTTTAGTATCTATGAAGCTTCACACCTTTTGGGATTTTTCTTTTCTTTTTCCCTTTATTGATGATAGAGCATAGGGGAGTGCCTCTTCAGAGACCAGCTGAACTGAAATCCCAGCTTTGCTACTTACTGACAGTGGAATTAAAGGCATGCTTCATAAGCCCTTTGTGTTCAGTTTCCTTACCTATAAAAGGGAAGTAATAATAGTACCTCTTCAGGGACCTTGTTGTTGCAAGGATTAAATAGATAGCACATGTAAATTTTTTTTTCTTATATAGAAAATGAATCTAAAAAACAAACTAAGCAAGCAAGAAGAACAGAGAGAATCATGGGTGTGGAAAACATTTGATGGTTGCCAGATGGGAATGGGCTCCTAGGGAAAGCATGAAGATGTGAGGGGATTAAGAAGTACAAATAGGTAGTTACAGAATAGCCATGAAATGTAAGGTACAGTGTAGGAAATGAAGAAGCAAAAGAACTTAAACACATGACCCATGGACATGAACAATGGTGGGGGGGATTGCTTTAGAGGGTAGGGGGTTGGGTGGAAGGAGGAAAAGGGAGAAAAAAATTGGGGCAACTGTAATAGCATAATCACTAAAATTTTTTTTAAAGAAATAGAAAATGGCATGTTGTAAGTCCTCAGTAAGAGTAACCTGTTGTTATTATTATTTGGCAGACTAACATTTGATTGTAACCTTATACCACAAAAATATATTCACTTTCTGGGTTTTTCTATACCTGGTCATCCTCTGACCCTGAAACATCATTTGAAACAAGGCAGGTAAGGCTGATCCCTTTAAATAAAGGTGGAATTAGATATTTAAGGCTGCAAATTGGAGCACATATAAGGCCTCTACTCAGCTCGTCTGATTTGAGTGGAGAGGCCAGATGAAGTAGACAAGATACGTTTGCAGAAGTACAATAGGACTAGATCATAAAACATAGATTTGGTCCCCAACCCCTGGGCCACGGACCAGTCTGGTAGGTGGCCTGTTAGGAACTGGGTCAAGTGGGAAGCTCCTGACCCCTAACCCCACACCCCAGCTGAGCTCTGCCTCCTGTAACAAGCCCTCCAACTTGTTTGTGGAAAAAAAGGGGCCCTGTTGCCACAAAGATTGGGACCGCTGGGCAATACATGACACTAGACTATCATGACACATGGGAAGTTACAAAGGAGGTTGGCACGTGAGTGAAGGTATTGAAAGAAGTTTATTGTAGTTTTCCTGCCGTCAGGCTTAGTATAAAGTGTTTGTGGCTGAGGGTGTAGAAACGTGTGTGGAAACAGAACATTTTGCAAATGGAGCATCTCTCCATCTGTGAGATAATTTGGACATTAGGGTCACAAATTTACATGCCTTTAGGGGCCTCACTCATACACAACACTTTTTATTAAAACACATAGGAAAAATGAAAAACAATGAGGGAGCTATTCTACCCCAAAATACTTCAATTCAATTAAAAAGGCGGTTTCAGCAGAGTAAAATCAATAATCACCCCCCACACATCAACCAGAAATGTTAAAATGAAAATAAGGAAATGGATACAAAGATTATCTTAGAAGAAAAATCAGTATGACCTGATACTTGGCTCAATAAGGAGAATTAGGATGAAGTATGTGCTCATGAAAGCAGCAACATTTCAAGCTTGACTTGCAGGAAAATGATGGATTTAGAGGAAGAACCATTAAAAGCAGGTTCACTTTAGGAGTCTGTTTGGCTTCTTGTTTCCTTGCAGTTTATTAGTATGACGTATGCTCCTGGCAAGCAGCCGAGGGTTTTAATTGAGGTGGTACAAAACCACCTCAGAGACATTGCAGACTCAAATCCAGATCAATGTAATAAAGCAAGTATCACACTAAAGTGAGTTGTGATCTTTGGCGGGTGGGGTCATGCCTTCAATTTTCAAAGATACAAAACGAAAACAGAAACAAATGAAACAAGACCAGCGACATCTGCACAACACAAGAAAGAAGGGTGCAATAAAACGAGGTACGCCTGTGTATTATCACAGTTAGCATCCCAAAAGAGGAACTGTTTTTCATTTAATCGAAGCGTCTTCAAACTAGACATATCTCCAGATTTTTAAACAGTTTTAAAAATGTATGCAACTAATTTGAATATTCCCATCCTCTATCACCTTGGAATTGTTTATCACGGAGTCAACATCATATTTTTACTTCTACAAAGCAGTTTTACGGAGGCTTAGCATTTGATGTTACTCAATGAAGGTGATACACACTTCATATCAAAATGGAAAAAAAACAATCTCCAAGCTCCATTTTAAATAAATAGAGTTTGCAGCCCCTTAGTGAGATGAATACGCTTTTTTGTTTTATTGGCTTTTGACAAAGTTATAGAGACAAACATGAATTGGCTGATGCGGCAGAAATTTTGCAGTTTAGTAGTTCTAAGATTATTATAGTGCCCTTGCTAAATAATATACATGACATCTAATATTCTTTTATGAAATTAAATAGGCCCTGTAATTTTCAGTGAAATGCTAAAAGATGCATTTCTATGTGAGGATGCCATATGTGAATAAATTTACTTGACTAAACATTCATGAAATAATTTTATCCTCTCATAATTCCTTATTATGAAAATATCTCTTGTACAAAGACACTACTTTTCTCTACCTAAATCATTGTATGGCACTATAACTTGGTATTTGCATCTACAGTGAAAAAATTGGCCAGGAGACCTAGATCATGTTGAATACGTGCTTAAATGATGTTTACAGGAGAGGCATTTTATGTCTATAGTAAAATTGTAAGCAGAAAAAAATGAGTAGAACATTGTATACACAGAGTGGTGATTTTAGAACACACCTTCAAATTCTTTAAGATTTTTGCCACCAGGAGGGCAGGTCTGGGTACCCATCCCCTGGAATCTGGGTGAGCTTCTGAATGCTTCAATTAGCAGAATGTAGAGGAGGTAATGCCATGTGACTTCTCACACTTGGTCAGAAGAAGCCATGCTCCTAGTTGCCCTGCCAGGAGTCAGGCAATCCTGAAACTGCCATGAAAGAGATTCCACTTTAAGGCCATCTGATTCACAGTTCCAGGTGTGCCCAGCCTCTGTCACAGGTCAGTGAAGAAGCCACCTTGAAATTGGACCCGCCATTCCAAGCTGTTCTCTGTCATTTGAGGCTCTCTAGCTGAGGACCCAAACATAGTAGAACATGGAAAAGCTGACCCATCTGTGTCCTTTGTGAATTTCTAAACAAAATATTTTTGCAAAATAAAATGGCTGCCTTACGTGGGGTTAGTGTGCTACAAAAAGAGCACATCAACTTTTGAGAAATGATTGTTACATTTGCAATAATTTTGTAAGCAAATTGTGGTATAGCCATTTAAAAATTACAGTGCAACAAGTTATATTTTAAATTTTTAATAAATATTCAATACTCACTACACGTTAATTATTTTACTACTTCAAGGTAGAGATTATACTATGAACTTATTGTTTTCTACCATTTTTCATATTTCAACTTAATTAGTAACTTTCTATTTTATGGTTTTAATCTATTAAGTATTTACAAATTACTGACTATGACTTAATCATAATGAGGTTTCTAATAATTTGAAAATCCATCATCAAATGATTAAACACTTTTAGGTATATGTGCAGTGTTAGAATATGGAGGAAAAAATTAAGAGGTGGCAGAGAAAAATACAGTGGATTTTTCCTTTTTCTTAATAGCTCAGACCAATAGGTACCCAGTTGAATTACTACTATTGTTAGTTTCTAGTGATTATTTTAATGAATACATGCAAAATCTTTTAGTAAAAGTTATTCATGTTGTACATAACTTATATCCACTTAAAAATGCATATACTTCTCGTAAATGACCCTGTAGTCCTGATGAAAAATACTTTGCTAAAGTAAACCCAAGTGAAATGTAATTTCACTTGAGATTCTTGTGAAATTAATTTTAATGCCTAATCATACAGTCTTAATGCTGACAAAATTCAAACTGAAGTAAATGAGACAGGTGTCTCCAAGGAACATCTGAAATTTTTATTCAACTCTAACAGCAGTAGTTCAAAGATCTTGGTTTTAATACTTTCCCCTTACTAACCCTTATAAGGGAATTTTTAAAATGTTCAAATATGTTAAAACTAAAGCTATATAAAAGATTAGACAAAAAGTTAACATTAGGTAGCCAACATTGAATAGAATCTCATGTCAAAATTATAAGACACTGAAGAAAGAACTTAAAGAAGATACAAGTAAGTGGAAGCATATACTGTGTTCATGGATGAGAAGAATTAATATCATTCAAATGTTCATACTACCCAAAGCAATCTACAGATTCAATTCAATTCTGATCAAGATACCAATGGCATATTTCACAGAACTAGAACAAATATTCAAAAATCTATGGGGAACCACAGAAGTCTCTGAATAGCCACAACTATATTGAGAAAAAGAACAAAGTTGGAGGAATCATGCTACTTAACTATACTAAAAGGCCATAATAATCAAAATAGCACAGTATTGGCATAAAAAACAGACATATATATTAATGTAACAGTATAGAGAGCCCAGAAATAAACCCATATCTTTATGTTCCAAGAAGGTAAGAACATACCATGGGGTAAAGACGGTCTATTTAATAAAATGTATTGGAAACATTGAATAGATACATGAAAAAAAATGAAACTAGCCTACCTTCTTATACCATACCCAAGAGTAAACTCATAATAGATTTAAAACTTAAATATAAGACTTGAACCCATTAAAATCCTAGAAGAAAACAAAGGCAGTAAAATTTTGGACATTACTCATAGCAATATTTTTCTGATATATCTCCTCAGGCAAGGGAAACAAAAGAAAAAAATTAGTGAATGGGACTACATCAAACTAAAAAGGTTTGCACAGCAAAGACAACTATCTTGTAAATGAAAATGGTACTAACTGTGTGGGAAAACGTATTTGCCAATGATACACCGAACAAGGGTTTAATCTCCAAAATATATAAAGAACGCATACAACTCAATACCAGTAAAGCAAACAACCTAATTAAAAAATGAGCAAAGGATCTGAATAGACACTTCTCCAAGGATGACACAGAGATGGCCCATAGAGTGTTTTGCTGGTTGCCAGTTGGGAGAGTGGTGTGGGGGAATGGGTGAAGAGGTGAGGGGATTAAGTACAACTTGGTAGGTACAGACTAGCCATGGGATGTAAAGTACAATATAGGAAATAGAGAAGCCAAAGAACTTATACGCATGACCCATGGACATAACAATGGGTGGGGGGATCGCCTGAGGGAGTAGGGAATGTTGGGGAGGGGGCAAAGGGAGAAAATTAGGACAATTGTAATAGCATAACCAATAAAATATAATATAAAAATAAAATAAGATAAATATATTGTCTCACCTATATGTATTACTACATGATGTAATAAAGTTTAATCTTCTAGTTTGAAATCAGTGCAAAACAAAATTTACTTGTTTGAAATCAGGGTATGGGGGTTAATATAAAAATTATAAAACCATGCATTATATTAGAAATATTAGAGAATAAATTTTCACCATAAAGATCAAAATTTAAACTGGCTAAGGAATCTGCTCAATGACTCGCTCTTTTTAAAAACTTACCAATTAAGAACTTTATGTGGTCAGAAAACTTTTATTTCAAAGTTGAATTCTCTTTCAAGAATTCAAATCAGTTGATTTAAAAATACCTTGTCTTTATAAGGCAAGATACTTTAAAACAAGGGGTAGTGGGGAGAAGTATATAAGGGTACTAAATCGTAATGGATAAAAATACAATAAAAACTACATTTAAAAAATAAAACAAGAGGTAAAAGCTCTTAACATGTGCACCTACTGCCCCTTCCTCTATCTTCAAATCCACCAGCAAAGCTATGTTCTGTGTAAATCAATCACTTTATTATATTAAAACTCCTTTAAATAAAGTGCAATAGAAATTGGTGGGAAATCTGCAGATCCTCTTAGAGATTAAGAAATATATTCATTTTACAATGGAACATGTTACCAGTCTTATAATGGAACACAACACTATATTTCATAAATAATAAAGTAAACATTTGTCGTTGCCATTTGTACTACTTAGGGATCAAATAAGAAAAGCAGTAATAAAAATAACACATCTAAGCTCTATTTTCTTTGTACCAGACACTAACCAAGTGCAGCATATACTAATATTTGTATTTCTCACAAAGTCCTATCTTAAACTCTCTTTTTCAGAAGAGTAAATACAGCATAGAATAGTTAAATTTTCCTAAGTCCACACATAGAAGAGGTAGAACTGGGGTTTGACAACAGTTCAGATCAGGAATCTGTGATGCTGAATGTTCTAATAAATACTGTATCGTGTACCAATTGAAATGTTCTCTGGTTGAGGGAGAACTGTAACACTTTCAAATTTATTTTCTTCTACAGAATAGAATAAAAACATAAAAACTATCTCTAGCTCCTTCAAAAGGTTTATGTTTCATATACCTTAAAAAATTGTTTTGGGGGTGCAGATTTTCTGAAACTCTGTAAACCATGGGTACTAAATTTCAATACTGGAGTTATTTTTCCATAATATGGTTGAATCCCTTTTATCCACCTACTTTTCCCATGTCAGTTAACAAGATATGAATAGATATTTCAGGAAAATAAGTTTGGAAATTAACAAAATGAACTCTAAGAAAATGCTTGACCACCTCTAGAAGCTTTTGTTTCAAATAGTCACACAGATGGGCGGAAACGATGAGGGACGGCTACAGGTCTCAGTATTCCGAGCAGAAACGAACATTTTCCCAGTCACGCAATTCACCAGTCTTTGCTATGGCACCTTATTAGGATGGGTATGTTTCCTATTGTTGCTGTAACAAATTACCCCAAATTTAGTGGCTTAAAACAACCCAAGTTTATTCTTTTACAGTTCTGGAGGTCAGAAGTCAAAAGTCAAGCTGCCAGGGGAACTGCATAGCTTCAGAGGATACAGGGGAAAATACAGGTCCGTTGTACAAAAACTACCTGAATTCCTTGGCTGGTGGCCCCTTTCTCTGTCTGCAAAGACAGCAGCGTAGTACCTCCCAAGTTCACTCTTTCGCTACCCTCATCATCACATTGCCTTTTTCTCTCTGTTTCTGCTCCTCCTACCTCCCTTCAGTGAGGACCCTATGATTACATTGGGACCACATGGATAACCCTAGATACACTCCCCATCTCAACAGCTCAAACTTAATCACATCCGCAAAGTCCTGTTACCATTTAAGGTAGCATTCACAGGTCCGTAAGGGTTAGGAGGTGGATGTCTTTTTTTTTTTTTTTTTTTTTTTTTTGGAGGGGAACATTATTTAGTAAGAAGAATCATATTTTTTTAGTAATTAATACATAAGAGATCTTTGCAGTAAAACTTGGAAACATTTTAGTTGTTCACCCTTCTGGACAGACACTTCTAATTATGTTTAGATCACAGACTCTTCAGCATTAGAAGGACCTGAGAGACAAAGTATCCCATTTTAAAGACAAACCGCCAAAGCCTCTAGAAATTGTTTCTTATCAAATAATCAACTGCAGTCTCGTGCCATAGATCCAATTCTTGGTCTCCTTATTCTCAGGCATGTCTCTAGTCTTGTTTATTACTCTGAAAGAAAATGTTTACCTCAGGTATTTTGGCCACTGTATTTTCTCTTACCAAATAATAATAACAATAATAATAGTAATAATAATGATAATGAAAACTTAAATGGGCAAAAGGCATACTTTGGAAAAATTTATAATTACTATTAGAATAAATTCTTTTGCAGGTAACTGGATAAGAAAATGATCATATTTCTAAATTTTTTCAAAGTAACTAATGTACAGAGGGCCTTGAAATGGAAAATAAATAAGACTAACATTCACTTTTATCTTTCCATCATTCTAGCTATATCAGCTCCTGGGAAAATTTTCAATACTTTCCCATGTCTTTGAAGTTTGTAATTGCTAAGGAAACTGCAATGACTTTTCTTTTTGAAAACAAAGCTACAATCTGTGATTCATAATAAGAATATAATAATTATTACAATGATGAAATAAAATATATTTGCAGAAATTTCTAAAAATGTATCTGAATGAATATGCAATAATTATCAAAGATATAATGTATAATTAGTATAAAATTTTAATAAGCAATCGAAGCACAACCCAAGTAACATTTTGAATCTCAGGCTTTTTATTAAAATATGTGAAATCAATTATAATTTTTTTGAAAAGCAGAAAGAACTTTTACTTCTTCCACATTCATATTTGTACCCAAACTCACATAATTGTGCCTACCATGTAACTTCACTTTTTCAGACATCTTTACTGTAGAAAATGTAACTATACCCCACCATTAGAACAAAGGTATTTCTTTGATTCTAATTATAATTATTCATCTTTTCATGGAACCAGAAACTTTGAATTCGAGCATGGATTGTGATGAAAACTGACCTATAAGATCGGAAACTTTGCATGTCCTCAAGACATTAATTTTGATGGAATTTTTATATGTTATAGTATAGAATAGTAAGAATAAAGATTACCATTACATTAACATTAGGATTATATAATCAGTATTATTAACACTTAAGATATATCCAGTACATGGTTGCCTGAAGTTTTTTACATCCAATGACTGTCATTGCATTTACTCTCAGATAGATAATGTGTATCATCCCTTTCAGCCTACAGACATGGAAATGAAGTTCAGAAAATGTGTGATTTTTCTGAGCTCAAGTCATTGGTTTTCAAGAAGTAGGATTGAAAATATTTCCTATCTCACCTGCCAATCTTTAATAGGAGAGGTAATGGTCATAAATGTTAAGTCACTTTGAAATACCAATAAACCATTTACTTTTTCCTGAGATAGACACAGGCAAATCTTTGTGATATTTATCTTATAAAGTATTTATCACATACATGTACATCATATATTTTATGTTTCTGAATTATAAAAACTAAAAATTATGATGTAATTTCTAACATGTTGCAACTATATCAGATTTCACACCTTTCTATAAGAATATTTGTTCTTTACTTGCTGATCAACAAAACATTTTAAAACATGGATTCCTGATTAATGATCTTGTTAATAAACTAATCTAAATGCAAGTGTCTGGCATCTCCTAAAGAAAAGAAGGTTCTGAGAAAGTTAGCAGAAGAGAAAATCAGTTCATGAATAATGCATGTATTTGTTCGCTTTTATCTCCCTGCTTTTTGCTTGTAATGATGTTTTGATAGCTGTAAATAGCAGGGATTTGTGGATGAAAGATAACAGCCTACCTGAAGCTCTTTCACCATTTCAGAGATTTGACATACCATTAAATTACCCCAATAGCAAAATCAGTAAGTGCCTTTTAACCTTAAGCTGTGAAATAGTAATAATTATATAGTAGTTTTACTAGCGATGATAAACATTTTGCAAAGAAACTTAAAAAAAAAAAAAAACACCCTAAACTATGGGATTCAGAGAGCTTCTGGTCTGGTAAACAATCCACATGCTGGGAGGGTGGTACATTCCAACTCCATAGGGACAAACGTGCCTGTGCTCTGAACCCTTCTGTTCCTCGTCCTATGCACACACAAAAAAAATTGCAATTACATTCATCATTTTTAGTGGCAACAAGTTCCAGTGAGACACAGGGGATTTATGGGAAGTAGATCTTAGAAAAAGGTTACCTCTTAATGAGGGACATAGCATTTGTCAAAACTCGCATGCTTGATGTTGTGAGCCGTACAAGGATTCAGACAATTTTCATTTTGTAGTCTGCCTAACAGCCTTCAGATTTTGACTGACTCCTTCCCCTTGGAATGATGATAGTTATCCTCAGATGAGATCTAGGCAATATGCTACACATTTTGTAAATATTATCTCTATAACTATATAAAGACCATGTTGTTTCCAGAAACAACATAGAATAATAATGATGATAATGACCAATTTGAATACCTAAAATCTTATATTAATATAGAGTTATTAAAGCCTTTTCAAAAAGCAGTTCCTACCGTAAACTCATTTTAATCTAAAAACAATCTTTTACTGCTGTAAATTAGTCATTGTGTTTTCTACAAGTGATGAGAAATCAAGGTCTAAAGAAGCTGTTGTTTTTTTTTTCCCCAAGGGCACGGGGAATAATTTCCTAGTGCCATAGCTATAACTAGATTCACCCATCTTGTATTTATTGCCCGTTTACATCTTACCTTCTACATTAGATATGTAATACTGTTTAACAAATTCTCATCAAATTAGCTATCTCACTCTTTATGTGGATCAGGATTCCAGGCACAGCTTATTGGGTCATCTGCTTCAGGATTTCTCACATGCCTACACTCAAGTTATTAGTCTTCTCATCTCAAGTCATGCTTGGGAAAGTCTGCTTCCAAGCCTAGGTGGTTGTAAGCAGAATTCAGTTCCTCACAGATCATAGAACAAAAGGCTTCATTTTCTCAGTGTCTTGCTGGTTCATGGCCAGAGACCACGCTCATTTCCTTGCCATGTGAACCTCTCTGTGCAGCAGCTCAAAAATGGCCATTGGTGTCAACAAAGCCAGCATAAGCGATGTCAGCAAAACCATTGTATAAGCTTGTGTATCTTAATCCTGGAAGTGACATCCCGTCACTGTTGTACACTTGGTTAGAAGCAAGCCACAGGTTCTGCCAACGCCCAAGGGGAAGGCAATACACAAGGGTGTGAATGAGGTGGAGATAATTGGAGGTCCCTTTCAGCCTCCTCAGAAGTCCTTGGAAAATGGCACTGCACCTTATCATCTGTAATCTTCCTGGTTTTCATTTCCCCTAGAAGACAACCATCCAAAGTCTCACCTTTTCACTCACACTATCCATTTCTGAGATTATATCCTATACTTTGCCATCAATCATAACTGAACGATCTTCCACGCCCCAGTGGATTTAGCACTCCATTCTCATCAATCAAGTTTCCGCTCATAAGTAATATTTTCACTATATGTCTATCCCACAATTGTACAGAGTTTATGTCAAATGCTTCCACGCAAAGATTGTGAACCTTGTCAACATTTTACTTATAATAGCTGACATTTTCATTTATTTGAGATTTTTAAAAAATAATGTCTTCTACACTTCAGGTTATAAGTTCCATGATGAGACTGTTTTCCTCACTGTTAGCATATGGCTTGCCAAACATTGAGACTAAATTAATGAAACAGTGGTTGATTGTTAGAACTAAAATTCACCATTGATCTTCTATTCCAGCTTCTTCATTCTTATTCACCTCCAAGCCCTTGAAATAAATCTTTCAAACTCAATATGTGTATTTCTTTATTATCACCAATCCTGCTGTTTGTTTCCATATCTACTGTTTCTCACTAGCTAAGATTATTTTTGAAGGCCTAATTTTTTAAAAAATGTTACCCAGAAGCAATATTAAAAATTTTCCAAAGATTTTTGTCATAAAGTAAACTATATTCTGTAAATTTAAAAATATTGTCTCATGTGTTAATTTATGCTTGTGATCTTATTAGAAAAAAATTGGATGTTTTTACTTAAACAATATAGAAAAATAAGACATTTCAATGAATTTCGACAAAAATTAGAGTTTATTATGTGCTATTTCTCACTTATTAGAGATAAAAGTTGTATGCACAGTGGTTGACATAGAAACAAGAAAACAACAGAGATTTCTTAACATAAAGCCATTCTGGTTACCAGGTAACCATATGCTGGTTGAAATTTAAAGTTTGTAGAGTGAGTAGAGAAATAAACTATAGACTTTATCAAATAATAGCACTGTCTGTCAATTATTTCATATATAAATTAGAAGCAGATTAACATCAAGTGGATTTGGTGAAGCTATCCTTTCTAAACAGACAAAAAAATGGTTGAAAAAAAATTTTTTATCAAGGTATTGAGAGACAAAAACAGTTTCTCATTAACACATGCTTTAGACAAATCACAGCAGATTACAACTGCCCATAAATGTTACAATTCTCACTGTAAAGTTTAGGGCACAATGAGAAACTTTTAGAGTTCAATTGCCACTGAAATTTTATTCCAGAAGACACTTATTTTATTCCAGTAGAGGACCCCTCCATTCTTTCAGCAGATCCGTAAATGAATTTTTGACCAAAGTAATCCTTGACTAAAACCAAAAAAGTTAAGAACCCTGTATTAGATCAAGGAGTCTTAGGTGTAATAATAATATAGTTGAATATGAATTTTTATGCAATATTATACACACTATTAACTTGTAGGAGGGTTATAAATATTTTATAGGCTATTTTGCAAATGTTACTTTATCTGATTATTTCAGTGCTGCCAGCTATTTTTCTTTCTTTTAATTAATGTGAATGGCAAGGCTCAGAAAAGTAGAAGAGATAGTGACAACTCATACAGTTACTTAGAATTTGAACCCAGATTTGACATCAGGTCCATTGCGGGGGGGAGGTGTGGCAGATTCTGGAATACTGTATATGCCATCCATGAATTGGGGTGTACACACAAAAGAGGACATAAGCTCCATGGGGATAGCACCACAAGAGATACTTGTCTCTTCAAAAAGGCATCCTTAAGACCTAGATAAGTGACCCATAGTATGTACTCAATAATTGTTTATTGAAAACTTAACAATGAATGAAATAGCATAACGGCAAGCCATGCTTGATGATGTAACTACTACAATATTGGGTTTATCAAATTTTTTATCAATTTTATCTCAAGATCAAGAGTATTTTGAAATTTAATAAACTTCTAAAGAATGTGTTACAATTACAATAACAGAAGAAAATGTAAACTTGCAATAAAACTGATAAACTATTTGGGAACAATATTCTTAGTGCAATATAGAACAGGTCCTACTATCATCTTCCTTCAATTCTGTGGAACAGGACCTGGGGTAGGATAGAGGAGAATAATGAATCAAAAGAAGGCCACTAATCTAATTAAGTCAGGCAAGGCTATATTTATCGTAAAGTAAACCCCTTTTGCCCGAATAGAGGACATTTGCTGTGTAATGAAATTATTAGTGGATATATGTTGGATTTTTTGTGCCTGGTACATCAACTCTGGTGATGTCAGAGGAGAGCAGTAAAGGGCTTATAAACCTGAAAATGCCAAACTAGGGAGAGATGGAAAATGGCATGCCAGTCTGAGACAACTTAATTGATGGAATCTAATCTGATTGAAAGAAAGAGATTTCAGCATCACCACAGGACTAGAACACAGGTGAATGGAGGTGCTATACACCCTTCTATGTGCATCAAGATAGAAAGATGTATTTTTCTGTGTTCTTATAATATTATGTTCCTTGGGAGACTAAAAAAAAACTTTTCACTCTACCTACTGAAACCCAGGAACTTCTGTGCCCTAAAAGGAAAACATGAGAGAAAACTAAGAGGAAGAACAGAGAAACACAGTTTCTGGCAAGAATCTATACGTGTTATAATAATGAAACATACATATCTACTGATGATTATTTATATGCAATAGCATTGGCAGTGGAGAGTGGGGAAGATGTATTAGCTGAGGTAACTATTCCATGGGTGAATTTCATCTTGTTAAAGAAGAAGGCAAGAATGAATGACATGGACACCAGGGCAGATTCGGGTTTCTTCAATAGGTAGATCATACATGAAAAAATGGACAGACAGTCTTTCTAACATTTTTTGAATGTCAGCTCTTACACAAAACATTTTCTTCATTTTTTTCTTACCGAACATTTTTTTCTTAAAAGGCAAATGATGTCTCCCTTTGGGTCTAGATAATTACAAACTACTCTCCACTTTTACCCCCCAAAATAATTCAGATTATCTGAAACAACTACAGAAATAATTCCTTAGAAGAATCAAACTAGAGAAGTAAATTTGGGCATTAGCATATAAAAATACATGTGGATGATTTTTCTTCAAAGCAAATTATTTAATGCATGCAGTGCTGAATAAGGAAACAGCATATTTGTTCTTCTGTTATTTGTACAAATGTGTATAAAACCAGTATGCTTTTTCCATATTCTATGATTTCATCAATGGAAATTATTCAGAACTGCTTTAAGTTTTCAAGTTAATTAGAGGTTTGTGGTATGTTTTGTATTGGACATTTGGAAGGGGAATGAGACGGGAGGAAAAGTGGCAACGGGTGTTCATGTTCTCTTCTACAAAATAAATTACCTGGCTTTGTGGCCCACATTACAAGTAAGGTCAAGTAGTCCACATTATTTCAGAATATAATCATCAAGAAAACACAGTGAGTTTGAACCCACAGGGCCAATATTTATTTCATGATTTTTAATGATTTATAATTATGTATAGTCACTGTATTCCTTCTGACTATATGACATGACAGAAACTATTATATTTCAAGGTAAAAAAATTGGTGATTCAAGGAGTGATTTATGTGTCAACCATCTCTTGCTAAATCTCAGCTGAAACCATGCAGTCAGCTTCCAGAGTTATGCAGCGGGACAAAATGAACCAAACCTCGAGTCATGGGTTTGCAGGGCGAGGCCTAGGGGAAAGAGAAGGTATTCCAGGCAGGCTTCACAGCACAGAGAAATGGATTCTAACACGCTATACACCGAAACCCTTTCTTGAGTTCTTTGAGGCTCAAATGCAATAAGCTCCCATTAAGAAGGTGAAGTTAAGCCAAAATTGCCTTTAAATTGATTCATCCTTGCATAATCAGGGAAGAAATTAGGCATATGCTTTGCTCTACTTCCAAAGCCAACCTCATTGAGGTGAGAATAAACAGTCCCTTCGAAGTTTTTATTTGCAGTTCCAAAAAACTAGTATAATAAATCAAATTTAGTTTTGACTTCTCTAGATATTAATTGATGTTCATATATACTGCGAAAACATATCATATTATGTATAATTTCCATCAAGTATACAAAACACACCATGACATTTTTGAACAGTTTTCCCATCCTACCAATGCCACTCTTAACCAGGAGCTATTTAGGACACAAGTTTTCCTTTAAAAAATGTTTTTTAATTCTAATGAATTTTCAGTGCAAATGCTATATGTATGTAATATTCTTCCAGTTTAATAATCTCAGTATATAGCATATTTAAAAATTAAATCCTTTCTATACATTATATAAAATCTATAATATCATTCTATTAATAATATTATTACACAATGCTAATTACAGTCTTATACCTAGACTGATAAATTCAAGCAAATATACAGGGTGGGGCAAAGTAGGTGTACATTGTTCATATGGAAAAATAATACAATAATTAATACATAATAATACAAGAATAAACTCTGTTTTATGTACTCGCAACTACAAACTCAGTTTTGCCCCACTCAAAATAGTAAGCTTTGAAGGTGGCAGCTGAATGAAGTTTTGGAAAATCTGAGTTAGTCAAGTGATACCTGGGAGCAGGTGCATTCTGGGCAATGGGAGCAGGTATAACTTTTTCAAGAACAGCACTACCAGGTGACTGTAGTAAAATGAGCTATGGATTAATGTCACATAGAAAGCAAGAAAAGACTATGGTATTACTAATAAGACTGATTATGTTCACTTTATACATAGCATTGTCTTTGGTCTTTATAACAGCCTGGCCAGGAAGCTATTTCTGTACTTATATTAATGGGAGGAGACTGAAGCTGAGAAAATCAGTTATTTGGGCTTCCATGGTCATGAAACCACTGAATGACAAAACTAAGATGAGAAGTTGAGAGTCATATGTTACTCCTCTATATGTCCTACAATTATTTCAAAAAATGCATCTAAGAAAGTTTAGAGTTGAGATCCTATAGTCAATCTGCAATTGTGATCACTGTTGGGTAAAAAGACAATTCTACAAAGCCAACACACTTAAAAAAATTGAAAATTAAACAAAACAGAAGTGACTATAGAATTATCAGAGAGATTTATAAAAAAACATGGAACAATAAGATTGTTCATATCAAAGAATACGTACCAAAAATTGTTACAGAAATGTATGATTTATTTTACTAATTAGTTTATATTTATTTGTTCAAATAAGAATAGCATATATAGGTTTTTAATAAACTATAAAACATTATAAATATTTAATATTATTTTTAAGGAAAAAATATATATACATATAAACTTGAAGTTTACATTTGGAGACATATGTTCTGGGATCCTGGGACATCTTTAACCATTTTGTATATGTTATTAAACAGTAAAATGTTTTCGTCCCTTGCCTACTCTTATCATATGATTTAAATTCTGTCAGAGTGAAAATAGGCATATTATTTGTTGATGATAATTTATTACTAAATCTCCTTGGTAATGTAGAACTAAGCTCTCGAGAAAGGATTTATTGAAGTTGCCTGAAGCAAGAATTTGTTTTGATACCAATATATTGTCAAACTCCCCATGCCAATAAATATTGAGAAATATTATCACATTAAATTAGTTTTTTAAAAAGTAAACTTAGACTATCTCTTTCGAGTAGGTAATTGGTTTCAATATCAGTGTTTAACATTTCAGTTCTGATAAAAGCATTTTTATTCACCTACTATCGCATCAGAAAAATTTCATCGTCATTGTCATTGACTTTTTAATGCCTCATGGAAACATTAAACATTATTGGAGACTTGAAATAACTATTTTTACTTGAATTTAAGTAGCCATTATGATATTAGGAGAACTCGAATGTTTTTGCAGAAATACTACAAAGATGACCACAGATGGAGAATTGTTACCTTTTAAAAATCTTAAGATGTTTACCAAAAACTAAAAACATGACTTCCACCCATAACTCATATTTATTACATCATATTGATCTATTTTTCTTCATGATAGAAAACTTCCTAATACTCTATTTTAACAGCTTTACTTTTAACCAACATACAATAAAACATATATATCTGAGTATAATTTAATGCTTTGACATCTAAATACACACATTGAAAGCAGCATCATAAGCAAAATAATGAAACAAATTACCATCCTCAACAGTTTTTTCATTGACATTTTATAATCTCTCTGTTGGCTGCTTCTCATACCACCTGCCTCTACGCCACCATAGATTAGTTGGCATTTTCTAGAATTTTGCACACCTGGAATCATAGTGAATATATTGTGTTTATTTGGGGCGAGGGGCAGTCAGGCTTCATTCAATCAGCATAAATATCTTGAGATTCACCTATATTCTGGGAAATAATATTAGCAAGTTCAATTTTTGTAGCTGAGTAGTATTTCATTGATATATTAATCACAATGGTTTATGCATTCACCTGCTGATGGGAATTCAAATTTTCTTTTGGCTATTGCAAGTAAAACTGCTATAAATATTTATGTACAAGTCTCTGTGTGCATATCTATTTCCATACATATGCTCATTAGTAGGCAACTAAATATTCAAATAGGGGCTTTCTGAAAATTTCTCAGTCTCTCTCTGTGCCCTGTCTCATCACTGCTATTCTGTTCTCATCTCCTTCTCCTTAACACGAGGATTCTTCTGGATTCCCCTCAGTTCTTTCGCTCTGTGCCACAGCCTGAAAACTCTCAAGAAAGTAAGTTGGGGCAATCATAGGACTCACCTCTTTAGTTTCATACATGAAAGGATCTCTGTTCTTTCATTACCTGATGTCTAATTTTGTTATTTAAGTGATTGTCCCATATATCTCTGGGTACAATGTAGTATTTGATATGGACTTAAAATATTCTTTGAAAAATCAAATGAGTAAATACATGACACATACAAATTCACTAGCACTAGATCAAGCTATTCAATCATTCACATGTAGTACATTTGACTTTTCTCATGTTATAAGTCATGAGCAAGATTTTTTTATGGGCAACTATTAAACATGGAAAATTTTGTCGTATGACTTTTGAAAAGGTCACTTCCCCCTGGCATTTTTTTTTTTTTTTTAGTCCTCTTATATTTTTAATGACATTAATTTTTCTCATGTGTGTATGGATTCTAAGATGATGTCATCATCAATGATATTATAAGAAGGACAATCGAGTGCCAGAGAATTCAAGTTAAATTTGAGTTGCCCTGACCAGGGTTTCTCAGTTGGTTGGGCATCATTCTGAAAAGTAGAAAATCACCGGTTTGATTCTTCAGTCAGGACACATGCCTGGGTTGTGGGTTCTGTCCCTGGGGCACGTAAGAAAGAATGGATCCATGTTTCTCTCTCACATTGATGTTTCTTTCCTTCTCGTCTTCCCTTTCCCTCTCTCTAAAATAATAACATCTTTAAAAATAATTTTTGTTGATATTTATTTGAGAAATTATTTTTAAGAGACACTTTATCAGAGATATACTATAAGAAAACACAATATTTTGTTTAGGAAGAGAGTCAACATGTAGCAACTAGACAGCTTTGTAGGAGAGCTGGTCCACCATGGAAGAAGACCGTGTGGGCAGAGTGAATGTAGAAGAGAAGAGGAGGAGTAGCCAGGGGGAAGGAGACATGAACCAGAAGGGAATTTAGCCATGCTGCCTATAGTGAAGTTGCAGCCATGCAGTTTGTAGTGAAGCTGGTCCACGGTGTGAGAAATGCTCACAATAAAACACCAGAACACAGGACTTCAGCAGCAAGGTGAGGCATTTGTCCATGAGTCTGCAGAGTCGGGCGCACAACCAGCCAGAGGCATGCACGCATGAAGTAGACAAAAGGTACGTGAGAGGAGCTGCAGAATGTCACTTCCTCACCCCCTTTTCCATGATCCATCTGTTAATTATCTCCCACTGGTCTGAGAGTCACTGGCTTCCTTACCCCTTACAATGGTAAGAACAAACAAGCAGCTATGCAGGTTGTAGTCAGGTTTCAGCCATGCGGCCTGGGCTGGTAAGAAAGCAGGCACGCTGCTACTTTGATCGTGCCCAGTCCAGCTGACCCTGAAGCCACCAAGGACTGTCTTGTAGGCCCGGACTCTATCTGGATTCTTGGAACTTGGGATATAAGGAGAGGATATTCTCTTAGGACGTGTGCCTTTCCTGGACTTCATCATGATCCATTGTAACATGGAACATGCTTTTCTGGACTATTATACAGAGGCTGGTGACATCATAACCAAGATCATGAAAGAAAGAGCTGACAGATAAGGGACGGGGAACTATTGGGCTTGGTTTTGGTGTATAGCCTTTTGGGAAGCGAGGGAAGTGCTGGGTCTCGTGGGAGAACAGGGCTCTGAGCTGAAGCGCTCCCTGCCCCCCAAGGTTGGAATATTATAAATAAAGACCTTTTTTCCCTCACACTAATTGTTGGCTCATACACCAAGGCACCATGTGAACGAGCCCCACTTTGCTCAGTAAATATTACTGTTCACCTATCAGAGAAGAGGCCTTTCCTGGTGAGGATGACTGATGTGCTTTATGGTTATGGCATGGACAACTAAAGAGGTTTGGAGGTGAAGGTCACTGGCAATGAAGAAATCCAGAACTGGGAATCTAGCATTGTGGCAAGGAACTGAGCCTGGGAAGATGGCAACCTTGGGCTGGAAGAGAACCCCCAAAACCCTGTCCTTTGAAATTTAGGTAGGGAGTGGAGTGAGGTTTTATCTCTTGAGGGACCCAGCTATGCAAGGAATCTCATTTCATTTTCCCCTTATATTGATCTAAAGTTTGTTATTTAATATCTTTTAAAACGTAAGCCTTTCTGTTATAGAAATAAGCTAGGCCAGGCTTCAGCCTAACAATCCCCTTTTCAGTCTTTCTTGGTGTTAGCCTATGGAATTTGTATTCATTTTTTTCCAGGGTCAGCTCTCATCGAAACAGATATCTCCAATTTTCATGAAATATTTTTATAGGTTTTAAGAGGAAAGATGTTTCCTTATGTATAGACTTCCATAATATTCTTTGTAATTTAGTTTTTTTTTTTCTAGTTTCTGATTTTGATGTCAAGCTTAGAAGTCCCTCCATGTACCAATTTTTTTTTTTTTAATTTTGGTTTTTCAATTACAGTTGTCCCCTTTTCCCCTAATTTCTCTCCCCCACCCAACCCACCCCCTCTCCCGCAATCATATCCCTCCCCGTTGTCCATGTCCATGAGTCTTTTATATGGGTTCTTTGACTAGACCCTTCCCTTACTTATCCCCCTTCTCTCCCTCCCCTCTCCCTCCTATTGACTGCTATTCTGCTCTTTGTTCTATTTAGTTCCTTTGTTTGTGTTGTTCTTTAGTTTCCTGTATTAGGTGATATCATATGGTATTTTTCTTTCTTTGCCTGGCTTATTTCACTAAGCATAATTCTCTCTAGTTCCATCCATGTTGTTGCAAATGGCAGGAGTTCCTTCTTTCTTTCTGCTACATAGTATTCCATTGTGTAAATGTACCACAGTTTTTTGACCCACTCATCTACAGATGGGCACTTAGGTTGTTTCCAGCACTTAGCTATTGTAAACAGTGCTGCAATGAACATAGGGGTGCATAAGTTCTTTTGAATTGGTGTTTCAAGATTCTTCGGGTATAATCCTAGCAGTGGAATCACTGGTTCAAAAGGCAGTTCCATTTTTAATCTTTTGAGGTAATTCCATACTGTTCTCCATAGTGGCTGCACCAGTCTGCATTCCCACCAACAGTGCAGTAGGGTTCCCGTTTCTCCACATCCTCGCCAGCACTTGTTGCTTGTTGATTTGTTGATGATGGCCATTCTGACTGGTGTAAAATGGTATCTCATTGTGGTTTTTATTTGCATCTCCCTGATGGCTAATGATGTTGAGCATTTTTTCATGTGTCTATGGACCTTCTGTATGTCCTCTTCGGAGAAGTGTTTGTTCAGGTCCTTTGCCCATTTTTTAATTGGGTTGTTTGTTTTCTTGATGTTGAGTCGTATCAGCTCTTTATATATTTTGGAAATCAGTCCCCTGTCTGTGATGTCATTGGCAAATATGTTTTCCCATATGGTTGGTTTCCTTTTCATCTTGCTGATGTTTTCTTTTGCTGAGCAGAAACTCTTCAGTTTGATGTAATCCCATTTATTTATTCTTTCCTTTATTTCTCTTGCTTTAGGAGATGTATCTGTGAAGAGATTGTTACGTGAGATATCTGATATTTTCTTGCCTATGTTTTCCTCTAGGACTTTTATGGTGTCACGGCTTACATTTAAGTCTTTGATCCATCTTGAGTTTATTCTTGTGTGTGGTGTAAGTTGGTGGTCTAGTTTCATTTTTTTGCAGGTCCCTATCCAGTTCTCCCAGCACCATTTGTTAAAGAGGCTCTTCTCACTCCATTTTATGTTCCTTCCTCCTTTATCAAAGATTAGTTGACCATAGAGGCCTGGGTTTATTTCTGGACTCTCTATTCTGTTCCACTGATCTATATGTCTGTTCTTATGCCAGTACCATACTGTTTTGATTACAGTGGCTTTGTAGTATTGTTTGATATCTGGTGTTGTGATTCCTCCTGCTGTGTTCTTCTGTCTCAAGATTGCTTTTGCTATTCGGGGTCTTTTTTGGTTCCATATGAATTTATGGAGTATTTGTTCTAGGTCTGTGAAATATGTCATTGGTATTTTAATAGGGATTGCATTGAATCTGTAAATTGCTTTGGGTAGTATGGCCATTTTGATGATGTTGATTCTTCCCATCCAAGAACATGGTATTTGCTTCCATTTATTTGTTTCTTCCTTAATTTCTTTCTTCAATGTTATGTAATTTTCAGAGTATAGGTCTTTTATCTCTTTGGTTAAGTTTACTCCTAGGTACTTTATTTTTCTTGTTGCTATAGTAAATGGTATTTTCTTTTTTGTCTCTGTCTCTGCTGTTTTATTGTTGGTGTACAGAAATGCCTTAGATTTCTGTATATTTATTTTATACCCTGTGATTTTGCCAAATTCACTTATATCAAGTAGTCTTTTGGTGGAGTTTATAGGATTTTCTAGGTATACTATCATGTCATCTGCATATAATGAAAGTTTTACTTCCTCTTTCCCAATTTGGATGCCTTTTATTTCTTTTTCTTGTCTGATTGCTGTGGCTAGGACTTCCAACACTATGTTGAAAAGGAGTGGAGAGAGTGGACAACCTTGTCTAGTTCCTGAGTTCAGGGGGAATGCTTTCAGTTTTTGTCCATTGAGTATGATGTTGGCCTCAGGCTTCTCATATATAGCCTTAATTATGTTAAGATATGCTCCCTTTATTCCCATTTTGCTGAGTGTTTTCATCATAAATGGGTGTTGTACTTTATCAAATGCTTTTTCTGCATCTATTGATATGATCATGTGATTTTTGTCTTTCATTCTGTTTAGGTGATGTATTATATTTATTGATTTGCGAATATTAAACCATCCTTGCATCCCTGGAATGAAGCCCACTTGATCGTGATGTATGATCTTTTTGATGTATTGCTGGATCTTGTTTGCCAATATTTTATTGAGGATTTTAGCATCTATGTTCATCAGTGATATTGGCCTGTAGTTTTCTTTCTTTGTTGTGTCTTGACCTGGTTTTGGGATTAGGATAATACTGGCTTCATAGAAAGAGTTTGGGATTTTTCCCTCTTCTTGAATTTTTTGGAACAGTTTGAGGAGGATAGGAGTTAGTTCTTCCCTAAATGTTTTGTAGAATTCGCCTGTGAAGCCATCCAGTCCAGGGTTTTTGTGTGCCAGGAGATTTTGGATTACTGTTTCAATTTCCTTTTTTGTTATTGGTTTGTTGAGACTTTCCACTTCTTCTTGATTCAGTTTTGGAAGGTTGTATGTTTCTAGAAATTTGTCCATTTCTTCTAGATTGTCAAATTTCTTGTCATACAGTTGTCTGAAGTAATTTCTAACTATCATTTGTATTTCTGAGGTATCAGTCGTGATTTCTCCTCTTTCATTTCTGATTTTGTTTATTTGGGTCTTCTCTCTTTTTTTCTTGATTAGACTGGCTAGAAGCTTGTTGATTTTGTTTATTTTTTTCAAAGAATCAGCTCCTAGTTTTGTTGATCTTTTGGATTGTTTGTTTAGTCTCTATGTCATTTAGTTCTGCTCTGATCTTGATGATTTCATTCCTTCTTCTTGCCCTAGGCTTTGTTTGTTGTTGTTGTTCTAGTTCTTGTAGCATTATGGTTAGGTTTTTTATTTGAGATTCTTCTAGTCTTTTCAGATATACCAAGTTTTTTAAAGTCACAAATTTTATTGAAATTTAAGATGTTAATTAAGCAATTTCTAATTCTATTTAAATTTTAATTGTTCATTTTACTTTATATTTTAAGTTATATATTTTAAAATATGTGTATATGTTCACACATACATATATTTTATTCATTTTTTTCAAATGTTAGCCAAAATTTCCAATAGGTTTTGAATATAAATTCATTCGCCAATAATTTTAATGCCACATCACATCCATCATATACTAAATCTCTATGTATAATTTATTTGATTGCAATAACTATGTTCTGTGGAATTGTTTAGACAATGTATTTCTTCTCCCTGATATTTAATTATTAAAGACATATCCTATTTTTCATATCTGAGTCCTTTTTCATTATTGTTATTATTTTGTATATTATCTTGAATAGTCTGTGAGTTTTATTCCAGAAAAACTTAAAACTTATTCATATCCTCCTTCTCTCTCTCTCTCTCTCTCTCTGTCTGTCTCTCTCAGTTTGGGAAGGAATCTGTGATGTAAAATCCCCCAGTGACTGCTGGTAGAGCACGGTACTTATAGATTAACATGAATATTGTTGAATTTTTTTTAGTAAATAAATTACTTAATATCTCTGTGACTTAATCACCTCATCTATAAAATGGGGTTGATCAGGACCAGCTTCATAATGAAGGTACCTACCTCATAAGATTGTTTTGAGTACGAAATTAGCAGCACTCTAGATAGAACCTAGACAAGTACTTTGTATATAGTATCACTTGTAAAGAATTAGTAAAAAGTTATAGAAAATGTAAGAGAGCGAGGAGATGAGGAGGATTTCAGAGGAGGCAACAAGTCACAGGGTTCCAAAACCCTGGGGGAGGGCTGGTGTCTAACTCATTTCATCATATTAGGAAGTAAAACAGATGTTAGATGGTGAGGATTTAGATAAAGTTTAGGACTAAAAGTAGGAAGTTGAGTTAATCATTCTCTACAACCCCAGGAGGAAAAAAGAGGAAGGAGACTGCTAAATAAGTATGGGAACAGTGTGGTGAGATGTATTAGGAGAATATAGAAGGCTTGGTATAGTAGCTGTGGAGAATGGGAAATAAATATACGGGAAAGCGTAACAATTTCCCTACAGTGTCGGAGCTCCAATTAAGAATGGACACTGGGTAAATTGTTTCATTATATTTCCCAGTTCTTCACTCTTCTCTAGAATCATCATGTCCACTCTTAATGGTTAGTGTATAGGCTGGACTTTTTATTAATATTTTTAATATCACATTGCATATAACCTAGCGAATAGTAGTAATAGAGCACATACACACTTGAACATATGTATATTAAACATTACTCTACCATATTAAAATGTTTGTTCTCTAAAATTAGGGACAGTGTCAACTATTTAGGAGTTACTTTCTTATTTTATATAATAATAATAATTATAACCTGAGAAGCCAAAAGTTATCCTGGATTGCTGACAGGATAAATTAATGGTGCACCAAATAAAATTTAGGAATATATACACATATAAATTTATAAATATTTACAACTGATTCTGATATTTAAAATCATCTAACAGTCAGATGTGGAAAGTCAATGCCAATTTGTGAAGCTACCCAATAAAAAACCACTTCCCTAAGTGCATTCTTATTTCAGAGCTGGTCATCAGTCCAGTTCAATTTGGAAACCAGTTGGTTCTTGTCTATGTCCTTGGTTTCTTCTGAGGCTACGTGAAAGCTTCAGAGAACAGCACCTTGAAAACAGCAGAGAGAATGGATTGTTGCCCCATTTCCTACGTCCTACCAAGCCTGGAGTTTAAATCAGGACAATTGGACTGAGTCAGGTACCTCAGGTTATCTTCATGTAATAATTCTTAAACTTACCTGTGCAGTAGACATGTTAGCTAATTTCTGTATCACATTGTAATATAGAAATGTGCCAAATAAACACTCTGCACACCTTAAATGTATACAGTGTTGATTACATTTCAATTAAAAGAGAAGAAAGTTGCCTAGTCAAAAGAAATTCATACTAAAACTCGGTGTCTGAAATCTTTTGGGAAATGATTTCAACAATCTACTACAAAGTGAATTACTGACAATTCCAATCCACCAAAATCAGTGCAAAACATGTGCTTCAAATTTAAATACACTTTAGTGTCCTTCGGCTGCCTGAAATGGTCATTCCAAATTATTGCTTTGGGTATAATTCTAGTTTTATTATCTAGACATATTAAAAAGTTTACAGATTTACATATTGAAGCTTCAGCCTCAGGCTGCAGTGACTTATTGCTATGTCATGGCTCATATCCTTTCTTTAATACTGCGTTTCTCTGCGATACAAGTGATCAAGTGACAAGCTGTATGTCACTCCTGTCACTATTCAAGGGACTCCAAATCCAGGGGTCAGGTTTGTTCTTCAAGGACTTCTGCCACATTAGAGGCTCATGTCATCATCGATCATCTTTCCTTTTTATAGGTTTTTTATGTTATAATTTTGCAACATAATTAAATTTTTACATTTTTATATTTATTATTTATCTCAACCTCATTTAGTGGAAACTAAAAGTTGGAAGGAGAAGAACTAAGCATAGATATTGGGACAACTTCAGAATACGAGTTTTTAAAAAATAAAATACATGCATACACACACACATATATATATATGTGTGTGTGTGTGTATATATATATATATATATATATATATACACATTCTTTTATCAATGACATATTATAATTGGCTTAACCTGCACTTATATTTTCAGTGGGTTTATCATCCTTTTGATCTAGGAAGCAAGCAGGACGGTAATGTGTGCACACCTGTATGTGTGTTAGGGGTGTCATATGTAGAAAAGGAAAAAGAAGAGAGTCTTAAGAAACTGAGAGTAGAAGACAGAATGAACCCTAAGAATAAATATTCAGGAAAAATTGCAAATTCACAAGTATATGATAGAAAATCATTAATAGAAAAGCAAAGATACCTTAACACAGAAAACCTATTTTGAAGTAGTGGCACATGGATCGTATGGCCATGTTCAGAGACAGGGATTGAAAGGCAGGAGGAGACGTTACCATGCACAGGTAATGGGATTTATAAGAGGAGATTCTGTCTGTATCCACTTAGAAAACATTTATATTTCTAATAATCTAGTGCTCTCTCTCCCTGAAATGGGCAGCAGATTGAACTAAAATGGTGAGTTGTGGCATGAGGACCAAGCCAGAGCTGGAGCAAAGTCAGGTTATTTTTTTGTCAGGCATTTAAACAAGAGATTATGTATTGATTTTAAAAGCTGTCTTCTCCGAAGAGGACATACAGAAGGTCCATAGACACATGAAAAAATGCTCAACATCATTAGCCATCAGGGAGATGCAAATAAAAACCACAATGAGATACCACCTTACACCAGTCAGAATGGCCATCATCAACAAATCAACAAGCAACAAGTGCTGGCGAGGATGTGGAGAAACGGGAACCCTACTGCACTGTTGGTGGGAATGCAGACTGGTGCAGCCACTATGGAGAACAGTATGGAATTACCTCAAAAGATTAAAAATGGAACTGCCTTTTGAACCAGCGACTCCACTACTAGGATTATACCCGAAGAATCTTGAAACACCAATTCAAAAGAACTTATGCACTCCTATGTTCATAGCAGCACTGTTTACAATAGCTAAGTGCTGGAAACAACCTAAGTGCCCATCTGTAGATGAGTGGATCAAAAAACTGTGGTACATTTACACAATGGAATACTATGTAGCAGAAAGAAAGAAGGAACTCCTACCATTTGCAACAACATGGATGGAACTAGAGAGAATTATGCTTAGTGAAATAAGCCAGGCAAAGAAAGAAAAATACCATATGATATCACCTAATACAGGAAACTAAAGAACAACACAAACAAAGGAACTAAATAGAACAAAGAGCAGAATAGCAGTCAATAGGGGGGAGAGGAGAGGGAGAGAAGGGGGATAAGTAAGGGAAGGGTTTAATTAAAGAGCCTGTATAAAAGACTCATGGACATAGACAACGGGGAGGGATATGATTGCGGGAGAGGGGGTGGGCTGGGTGGGGGAGAGAAATTGGGGGAAAAGGGGACAACTGTAATTGAAAAACCAAAATAAAAAATAAAAATAAAAAATAAAAGCTGTGACTGGCGGAGCTACTTTTTGCCATATTATATATTTAAGAAGTTAAAGTGTGTCAATGGAGAAAAGCCTGAAAACAGCACAGAAGAGCAGAGAAAAGAAAAAATAAGTGTGTCCATAAAAGATGAAGGGAGTCTTTTGTTTCAGCTCAATTCATTTCCTACAGTTGTTTTCTATAAAAATTCCTTGTATTTTTAAAATAAATGATTATGTAATAAAGTACGGAATATGTGTGGTATTATTAATTGGTAGCTAAGAAACAAATAAATGTATCCCTCTGCAATTTTTTTTCCTGAAACAAACATAAGAAACTATCAAAACATGTTTACTGTTGAAGAAAAGAGCCAAATGTGGGGATAGACCTTCATTTTTGTTTTTCTACATTTTAGTATTGGGATTACAGACCACTTATGTATCTCACACAAGCAGGACTATAGGTTTATTTTTCAAACATGAAATAAATGTGTCTCATACAAAATAATTAATCTCTAACTAGGAAAAGCAAATAAATACATATCATCTATTGTATCTACCTAACATTAATACGCTAGTATTCTGATATAATTAATCTGCAAATAAAGTGTGAACAAGCTAAGTTTCCAAACTGCAAATCTTTCCCATCTACATGGGCTGTAATATTGACATGCTGCAGTAACAAGTGTAAAGTTACCATCATTTTCTCAGCATTTAAAACAGGTGATTACTCAAAATGTGTTTTTTAAAAAGTGGTGAAGAAATATTGGTTGAACAATTTTTTTAAATGTTTCTCAAACTGAAAAATCAAAGGTTTGGGTTATTCCACACACATCAATCACCTGAAATAATTCCTCCAAAATTGGAAGAGCAGGATCCAATACCAGTGATTAGGAAATTATGAGAGAGATAAGTGATGTAATGTTACTATTAAATAATCCAGGCGTTAGTTGCTTTTATCCCAATAAGACCGGAGGCTGTGTTTGTCTAGGTCAGCTATAGAAAGCGACTGGCATGGGTTCCTTCTTGTTCCGTTCTTTCCTCTGTGACAGACATGACTAATAATAATGGCAATTGGTTTCAGTGAATCAGCTCAATATTTTGGAAGAAAAAAAAAATTAGTCATCCTTACTTAGGCTACAGTTTTTATGAAACTACTGTGTGGGGGTCTAAGCAGGAGGTTATACATGTTTGACATGAACTCATGACAGACAATGAAGTATGGTTTAATCTTTTCTCTCTTGGGCACATATTTTAAGAGAATATCATAGTGTCCATGACTAAGTCAGTAAAGACTAACAATACGAATTTTGGGATGAAAGGCTGTCACTTAAGAAGTACCCAATATGTGTCCAACTGTGCTAATTCCTTTACTATACACACATTGTTTAAGTCTAACAATAATTTTATGAGGTAAGACTTATTATGTGCACTTTTACAGAGAAGAAAGCCAAGATGGGAAATAACATGCTCAAGATTATTGAGAAATATGCTGACAGCCAATATTTCCTAACAAGTTGCTCTGACTCCAGAGCCTATTATCTTAACAAATATACTACGTCGTCTCTCACTTACAGATACAAGATCCGGCATTGAGAGGCTGACTGCCCTTTGCTGGGAAAGTTGTATTGCAATGACCTCATTGTGTAGCACTCAAAAGAAGTACTTTCTTATTAATTAAGGAAAATTCCCCTTTGGCAAGAGTAGTCCCATTGTAATGAAAGCACAGCCCTGGTCTCCAATTTAATCGAAATACTTTGAGCTCCAATGGCAAAGGAGGTGGCAGCTCTGAGTTACTATTTATTGCTAGATTCAGTCATCGGAATAATCATTAAGATGGAGGACCACATTCTTTACTCCAGGCTGGCAGGGCAAAATGTACACCTCCTTCTCTTTTCAACATGAGCTGATTCAATTATTCATCAGGGGCTATTGACTTTAGAACAATAGTTATAGCTCTGGGGTAAATGGTAAAGTGTCTTTTGCATTTATCTCAGGAAATTATTTTTTTCTCTATTTTTTGTTTTAGATTCACTTAAAAAAATTACAGTGGGCAATATTGCCCACTTCTTATAACTTTAGTAAAGATTATATTCAAGTAAAAATACTTTGATTATTGTGTACCTAATATCCATACAAAATTTTTCAATATCAGTGGAGTTTTTTCACATGGGTAAAATATACTATTTCTAAGGGTAAACCCCATATGGCTTTATTTTTTGGACTTAATTGAAATAATTTTGTGGGCAGATTAATATTTCTTAGATATTAAAAGATGATGGAGAAAAAGATAAACAAACAGGGATTAGGGGCCATTTCTGACCAATCCAGAAGTTACTTGCCATGAAACAAGGAGCCATTGCCCTTGATATACTTAGCTGCCACATCTAGAGTCAGGATCGAATTGTGATATGCTTTTAAAACATTGTTCTACCTTTGTTCAAAGTCACTAGGTTTTTTTCATCAGAGGACATACCAATCAAGATTGGTATTGTTTGTCAACAATATATTATAGACTTTCCCTAGAATGTTAATATGGTCTTATATTTGGTCTCAATAGTTATATTAAGTGTATTTTCATGAAGATTTTTAACTGACAAGTTCTTATATTCTGCTGTGATAGCATGGCAGAACCATATTAAAGTGCTTAAGACTTTATCTTGCCAGTTTTCCAAGGCATTTTCAATTATTGTGATTGCATTAGTTTTCTGTTGCTGCTACAACAAATTAACAAAAACTTAGCTTAACATAATATAAATTTCTGACTTTATAAGTCTGTAGATCAAAATAATGACATGAGTCTCACTGGAGTAAGATCAAGGTGAGCACAAGGCTGAGGTTCTTTCTGGAGCCTGTAGGGAAGTCTGATTTGTTATCTTTGTTATCTTTCATGTTATCAACATAATTTAGTTTCTCCTCGTTGTAGAATTTAGGTCCCTGTTTTCTTGCTGGCTGTCACCTGAAGTCCATGTCTAGATTTTAGAGATTTACATGTCTTGGTTGATGGTCTCTTTCTCTGTTTTCAAAGCCAGAAACAACTGATGAAGTTCCTTTCCTGCTTTGAATTTCATCTGCCTCTTAATTTGCCTTCCACTTTTAAAGGCACATGTGCCTGCACTGGGCCGTCCATATAACCGAAGATAATCTATGTTGAAGTTGTGACCTTAATTCCCTCTGCCTTGTTTCTCATGCCTCATAATGTAGCATAGTCCCAGGTCCCTTAACAATACAACATGGACGTTTTGGAGGAGCCCATTATTCTGCCTATCACACTGAATAAATATCTTCTTGATTCTCAAGACAGAAACAATGTGTTATATAAACACTAGAGGCTGACGGTTCCATCTATAAAAGCTAAGGAAAACCATGCATCATGAGAATCTAAGAAAAACAATTTGTGGATTTTGTTGTTTTAAAATATATTTAGAGAACTATATGAGTATGTCGACACTCTAAAATCAGTTAAGCAGGGTGCAGAATGCTTCACTTATCAAAAGGTTATACGCGCCACGGAATCAGAGACAAGGCTGTCTAAACAAGCTAATAACCATTTAACTATTTTAAGTGATGAGTTATGTTAAGAAAACAATACTTATGCAATGTTCACATTGTACAAGGTACTGTTCTAAGCATTTTGTTTAATCCTCACTACCATTCTAGCGGTAAGCTCTACTATTTTTAATATCATTTAAAAGATGAGGAAACCTAAGGGCAGAAAATTTATATAGTCCCTATGGCCTGAGCTGATTGATATTTGATATAGGGAGACAACTTCTAGATCAGCTCTGACCATTGGAACTTCCAGTGATGATGGAAATGTTCCTATCAGTACTATCCCATCAGGTGGTGCATGTGGCAGCTTAACAGTGAGGAACTGAACTTTTAACTGTATTTAATTTTAATTAATTTTAATTTTAAAAGCTTAATGTGGCTAGTGGCTACCATTGTGGCTGATGTAACTCTAGGGCCCATCCTTTTAATCACCTCACAGAACAGCCTCAAGAAATCACTTTCCTACTTCTGGATTCATCTTTTATAAATATATACAATGCAATTCAAGTTATGATTTGCATTTCTGGGTTTAAAAAAAGAACAATCCTGGCATTGTAAATATGTTAATTTAACAGTTTATCCTTTGTAATGGTTTGTGGAAACAAAATAGGAAAGAAATCTCTTTGACAGGCCATTTTATCTTGTCTTCTGTTTCAGAGAGAGGGATCACTTGTTTAATACAGACTGTTCTGTAAGGGAACATCATGATGTATATTCAGATCGGTATTCTCTGCAAATTCTTCTTTACTCTTTTGGCTTTATCATGGACAATTTCAAATATATAAAAATCTAAAAAGAGTAGTATATTGAAACACCATGTCCACATTATCCAGCTTTAAAAATGATCAGCTCCTGGCTACTTTTATTCTTCTTTACTCTCACTCATAAAATGAAGCATCTGATCTGTTTCAACTGATTTCAATTATTATCCTAATTGATGTTCAAATGGTCTTAATTTTGGTTAGTGGAAGACTATTCAATTAACTTATGAATTATTTTATTATCTATCTCTTTTTATTCTAACAACTGCAATTTTAGGTCCATTTGTTTTACCTAACTTTTGATTTTTAATGTAAGTTGTTTTTATAGTAATGTAGAAATTTCATAAGGTTCTAAAGTGAAATATATATTTATTTATATAAAATATTTATTTATATATTTATATGAAATATATACATATATATAACAAAATGAATCCCTGTCCCCTCAACCTTATTTTTGTTGGCACTCTATAATTTTTATATTGCACGACTTATCTTTCCATTAAAAACAATCATTTCTGAAGAAGGTTATTATTTGAGAGTCTAACTTTAGGCAGTATGTGAGAATGTGATCACTGAATTCATGAAGTTACACACACACTACACATACATACACATAAAAATATAAAAATATAAAGGAAGTTACTTATGCAAATCACTTTTAACAACTCTGGGATTATTTCCTCCTTTTCAAAGCTAGAAATTCATACCAGAAGACAGCTAATATAGTTTCCATTTGAAAAGTTCCAGGACTAAGGGAAGATGGCAGAGGAGTGAGGGGAGGCTGCACTCTCAGGCTCCCGAGACCCGTCTGTAGTTTGGACTAATTGCAGACAGAACATCTCAGTGAGCAGCTGGACACTGGCAGGAGTCGAGCCATGGCACTGCTGGATTAGAGAAAATCCATCTGGGAGCGACCTGTTTGGTGAGGATAGCGGAGGAAAAGGGGACGAAACAGGATTCCTGACTGGGGCGGCTGCCTGACCTGCGGCTGAAAGGACACAAAGGCTTTTTGGCGACCACAGGCTACCCCAGAGGGAAGTCAGGAGGAGAGCGGATCTTTGCCCGCTGGCAGAGACTGGACTCGACCAGGTGGCATAGGCGCTGGAGGACGGGAGACAGCGTGCTGCTGAGCAAGTGAAATCATAATTTTTTTCTTTATATTTTTCTCTTGTGAACTACAGAGAGGGGGGGAAAGTTTGGAGGTGAAAGTACATTCTTGAGGAGCGCAGGCGCAGAGGTGCCCGCACTCACTCCCCAACCCTCACCTTGGGTCGCACATAGGGAAGGCCATCATTCACTGGCCCAGGTGCGCGGGGCCGAGAGTCCAGGGGCCCCTCGGACACACCCCAACAGACATAAGATCAGTGCCCAAATGGGCACAGGGAGGGACCTCTGGATACAAAGAAGACTGTGTGCAGTCACCCCTGGCCAGCTCCAGTGGGAGCCAGGCCTGAGTGCCAGGCCGGAACGCAGAGCATTTGCTCCAGCTGGGTGCGTACCCGCCCAGGCAAGTGCGGGAATGGTGGGTGGCTGTGGCGCTGGAACAACAGGCAGCAGCGACTCACAGACACTCACCTGGAGTGCTACGCTGAGGCTAGATCCCCGGCTGCCCTGGGCAAATAGGGGCGCACAAGTGCAAAAATACCTCGCTGACATCAATAGGCACCAATTGCTCACTTCCACTATACACAAGTGTCTGGGGCCCAGCACTGGCAGGCAAGAGACCATCTCCTGGAGCACAGTGCAGCAGACCCGAGGATAACTCCCTGGCCACCTTGGGAAACTCCCGGAGCGCTACGCGACAGGCCTGAGGCGGGCTCTCGGGTCACCTTACCCGCTCACAGGCGTGCCTGCAAAGACACCGTGGCTAGCTCCAACAGACACTGAAGGAACGCGCAATGCGGGGGCACACTGCTGCAAGGCACAGGAACCTCTGACCCACCTCATTAGACCAGCTGTGGATACAGAAAAACAAGACAACACACGAAGGCTGAACTGACATCTCCACAAAAGAATTCAAGATAAAGTGGATAGAGTGACTCTCAATCAACGAGCCAGAAGGAAGATCCTAACAAAAAGCATCTGAAATATAACCAGACAGCATAAACAAACGATATAAAAGGTATCCCAAGAACATCAGGCTCAGGAGATCAAAAAGACTGCACCACTGAAACCCCCAGATCTACCACAAAGGTGGGAAGGCAAAGCAGACAAATCCAAATAACAAAAACAAACAAGAAGAATCCAACATGGTAAGATGCAGAAATAACCTCTCAATGAAAAGAAAAGAGGAATCCCCAGAAAGAGAGGTAGATGGAATAGACATAGCCCAAATGTCAGACATGGAATTCAAAACTATGGTGGTGAAGAAGCTCAATATGCTCCAAAACCTCAAAAACAACTATGACAACCTCCAAGGAAGTTACCAACAGCTCCAAGAAAATTACAGGGAACTTGCAGAGAACTATACCAGCATGAAAAAAAGACATAGAAACTATCAACAAGAACCAGGAAGAAATGAAGAATGCAATCTCTGAACTGAAAAACACAGTAGAATCAGTCAAAAGCAGACTAAACGAAGCAGAGGATCGGATTAGTGAGTTAGAGGATAATGTAGGTAATAATTATCAAATAATACAGCAAAATGAAAAAAGGTTGAAAAAATATGAACAAGATGTAAGGGAATTACAGGATAGCATTAAAAGAAATAATATCAGGATCATCAGAATAAGAGAGGGAGAAGGAAAGGAGCATGGAATTGAAAAACTGATAGGAGAAATAGTGACAGAAAATTTTTCGAACCTGATGAGAGAAAAAGTTACGCAAGTCCAAGAAGCACTGAGAGTTCCAATAAAGAGGAACCCCCGAAAACCCACTCCAAGGCACATCATAGTTAAAATGGCAACATTCCAAGACAAAGAAAGAATCCTAAAAGCAGCAAGAGAAAAACAGCAAATAACTTACAAGGGAGCTCCAATAAGGCTATCGACCGATTTCTCAACAGAAACATTACAAGCCAGAAGGGAATGGTCAAAAATATTTCAAGCAATGAAAAACAAAGGCCTACAACCAAGAATACTCTACCCAGCAAGGCTCTCATTCAAAACAGAAAGTGAAATAAGGAGTTTCTCAGACAAAGGAAGACGAAAAGAATACATCTCCACCAAACCAGCATTGCAAGAGATGCTAAAGGGAATATTTTAAGAAAAAGGAAGATAAAAAACAAAAAAAGAGGAGAGGAACAGAGATACAAAGGGAAATGAATAAATACACGTCAATAATAACCTTAAATGTAAATGGATTAAATGCTCCAATTAAAAGACACAGGGTAACGGAATGGATAAGAAAACAGGACCCACATATTTGCTGTCTACAAGAAACACACCTCAAAACAAAAGATTTGCATAGACTGAAAGTAAAGGGATATAAAAAAATATTCCAAGCAAACGGACCGGAAAAAAAAGCTGGGGTAGCAGTCCTCATATCAGACAAAACGGATTTCAAAGCAAGGGCAATAAAAAGAGACAAAGAAGGACATTTCATAATACTTAAAAGAACAATCCATCAAGAAGATATAACACTGATAAACACATATGCACCCAACATAGGAGCACCCAAATACATAAAGCAAATACTAGAAGACCACAAGAAGGATATTAACAACAACACACTCATAGTAGGGGACTTCAACACTCCATTATCAACAATAGACAGATCATCCAAGCAAAGAAACACCAAGGATATACAGGCATTGAACAACACACTAAACCACATGGACTTAACTGATATATATAGAACCTTTCACCCCAAAGAACCAAAATATACATTCTTTTCAAAGGCACATGGGACATTTTCAAAGATAGACCACATGATAGGACACAAAACAAGCCTCAACAAATTCAAGAAAATTGAAATCATATCAAACATCTTTTCAGACCACAATGCCTTGAAACTAAAAATCAACCTCAGGGAAAAAAATCAAAGACACCCAAACTCATGGAGAATGAATAACACGCTATTAAATAATGAATGGGTTAACAATGACATCAAAGAGGAAATCAAGAAATTTCTAGAAACTAATGACAATAAACACACAACAGCCCAAAACCTATGGGGCACAGCAAAAGCAGTCCTAAGAGGGAAGTTCATAGCAATACAGGCATATCTGAAAAGACTAGAAGAATCTCAAATGAAAAATCTAACCCTAAAGCTACAAGAACTAGAACAACAACAACAAACAAAGCCTAGGGCAAAAAGAAGAAAGGAAATCATCAAGATCAAAGCAGAATTAAACGACATAGAAACTAAATGAACAATCCAAAAAATCAACAAAACTAGGAGCTGGTTCTTTGAAAAAATAAACAAAATCGACAAGCCTCTAGCCAGGCTCATCAAGAAAAAAAGAGAGAAGACCCAAATAAACAAAATCAGAAATGAAAGGGGAGAAATCACAACTGATACCTCAGAAATACAAACAATTATAAGAAATTACTACAAACAACTATATGGCAAGAAATTTGACAACCTAGTAGAAATGGACAGATTTCTATAAACATATAACCTTCCAAAACTGAATCAAGAAGAAGTAGAAAGTCTCAACAGACCAATAACAAAGAAGGAAATTGAAACAGTAATCAAAAATCTCCCGGCACACAAAAGCCCTGGACCGGATGACTTCACAGGCGAATTTTACAAAACATTTAGGGAAGAACTAACTCCTACCCTTCTCAAACTATTCCAAAAAATCCAAGAAGAGGGAAAAATCCCAAACTCTTTCTATGAAGCCAGTATTACCCTAATCCCAAAACCAGGTCAAGACACAGCAAAGAAAGAAAACTACAGGCCAATATCGCTGATGAACATAGATGCTAAAATCCTCAATAAAATTTTGGCAAATAGGATCCAACAATACATCAAAAAGATCATACACCATGATCAAGTGGGATTCATCTCAGGGATGCAAGGATGGTTTAATATTCACAAATCAATAAATATAATACATCACCTGAAAAGTTCCAGGACTATGTTACTAATACGTTACTTCACATGCTGGCAATGCAGAAACAAGTAAGCAATCTCTTTCATTGCATGCATGTCTCTCTCTAAGTCATCGTCACTGTCAGCCTCTGTTGTTCAACACCAGGTACTGATTGGGCCATGTTCACTTGAAGATAGAATCACTGTACTTTAAAAGATCTCGCATATGAACAAGGTTATCTACATCTGTCGCCGGTGCTCTCTCCTCTACTCCCTTATGATCGAAAAGTAAGCCCATTCTGTACATAGTGTTTCTTTTTCTCGATATTTGCCTCTTTGTGTCATCTATATATTGTTGGATCCTCCTATATATTGAAAGGTCAAGTTCTTTACATAAAGGAAGCCTTTATATTCTGCCACATGGCAGCCTTGGGGACAAATGTGACCCCTTTTACACCACACTTCTCTGATTACATACCCTCTTATGTTAGCAGATGTCAAGTACTGCGTTTTTATCTGAAGCTCTTTAGGGCTTAGGAAAGATGGTTGTTCTCCATGGTCTTAAAAAACTTACCACATCTGTCTATTATGGTTAAGGGCCTAAGTCTATCAAACAACATATTATTACTTTACAGTTTTAAGCCACTGATCTTCATGTATTTTTCTTCCTCCTTATTCTAAATCAGTTCATTTTTCATGCTTCAGTAGTATAAACACTTACACAAAGACCAGAGGTCGTAGTCAAATTTGATGGTTAACTATTTGGATGACACTAGTATTGCTTTCACTGTCTTCTGAAAAATGCCATGTAAAGAATTTGGCTATTAGAGACAGGCAGGAAGCCTCATTTCTGATCAGTAAACAACAAATTATTGATGTCTATTATGTTACTCAGTTTCACAGCAATGTATGGTTGTCACTAATAAATAGGGAGGCATAAATTCATTTTATAGGAGAAGGCTGAAGTGTCTACTTGTCATTTGAGTCATAAATTAGCCTCTTTTTACCTCCATCTATATAACATATTCTTAAAATTTTATAATTCAGAACAAATATATATCCTAAAGGCTCAAGTAATATTTTATAATAACTGATTGATAACTAACAAAAAATACTCTCAGGGCTACTGTGAAAATTTGTGACTTTATAATTCCTATTGCATTGAAGTGCCTGCATTAAAATAAAATATGATTATTTTTAATAATAGACTTTGGAAAAATTATCAACTTCAGTCATCACTTATGTGTTATGGATAACAAATTACAGTTGAAAGATCAGTCTTATAATCTATGACCCATGTACTGAGACTTTGCTTACCTTATGCTTCCAAAAAGGGAAAATTCAAAAAACAGAAAAAAGTAACATTAACCACGCTATAAGATATAGACTTAAAAATCATGGGTATTCTGTAAAACCCAGGTTCTTCTTCTATTACATGAGAGACTTAATACCTGCCTCAAAAGTTTAAAATATTAAATAAGATGAGTTGATACATGCAAGGAATCTTTATAAGCAGTACTGTCACAGAAGGAAAGCCTGGGAAGGTAGAGGTTCTCATTAGTGAAATGATGGCTCCTTCTAACTCTCTTGCAAACCTGCTGTCTTGGCTCTATTCCTACTAGTATATATTAGGGGGGAAAAAACCCAGAGACTTTGGGGTTGAGAGTAAGATATGTCTAGGTTAAAGCATAGTGATCACCATTAGCTATTCCCCTTGAATGATTGATCATCTTATGTGAAAAGAACAAGGAAAATGTTTGACCATCACCTACATTATTTCATGTATAAACCTTTCTGAAGTAAAGATTCCTTTCTTGTATCAAGCACAGACAATGAAAAGTAATAATAATGATTAATTCAGCACCTACTGTGTTGTATCCATGTACCGATATTATCATTGAATATGCCATTGTCTGCCAAACTCATTGTCCTTATAAGTAATCTTTGTCTCCAATATATCTTTACATAGTCAAATTTTATACCATATACCCTATTATATTCTGTCCATCATTTTAGTAGACAGGCAAAGTATGGTCACCTTACCAAAATGCAGCCAAATCACAATCTATATATTTAATTTCTAATTTTTCTGGGGAACTAGAAGCTATGTCAACTATGCTAAGAAGTCACAATGAGGTATGACATTAGAAAGGACTTAATAGGTCATGTTTAAATGCAAGTTTGTATAAGCAGAGATACACCAAAGCTGTAAGGAGAAGACGTAGAATACATAGTAAGGATGTTAATTATCAACTAGATGAAAGCTGAAATCTGTAAATATTAAGGTATACCAGTCAAAGAAATGGTTGATGATCTGTAAGAACTATTTCGTTTACAAGTGAAAAAAAAGTGACAAATTGGCTGGTAAAATGCAGACATTTGCAGGGGAATTCTAGCTTACACAGAGCTAAAACCAGTTACTAACATGCTCATATCAGGAAACTTTACTGTACTTCTGCTTTCCGTCAGGTTAGCTTCCCCTTCTCTGCTGGTGGCCTTAAGTAGTAGCTTTAGTATAATGGCCTTGTGGACCCAGGTTAGTTGGAAAGGAGAATTTCACTTTCTAAGAGTTACAACAAAAGTTCCCAAATCTCTGATTGACCAAATCTGTGTCATGTGCTCATATCCATAGAGACTGGGTAAGTCAGGCCCAATGAAAATAACTAAGTTGAGATTTTTAAGATGTCATTACCCAAGGAAAAAATGTGGTGATATCAAAGGAAGGTGAAATGGGTTCTGGGGAAGCAAAAACAGAGGCGGTGTATAACCTAGATTCAGTTAGAGCTACATATTTTTAAGGGTAATGAAAACCATGTGGCTGAACCAGTAACAGCAGTTTTTAAGTAATACTCCTGCTTATATTCAAGGAGACATATATATCATTATTGTTTACTTAGTCTAAAAATGTTAGTTGAACAATTATCATTTGCCTAAAACTGATCTAAGTTCTGGAAATACAGTGGCAAACACTAGGAGAGAAACATAGATAATAAGTAAGTGAATAAATAAGCAAAAAAGCCATGCAGATAATTAAACATGAAAGAAAGACAAAATAACTAGGTGATAACATTTTTACAGGGAAGATCCCTTCTAAAAATTTGATATTGAAGCTGAAACCTGTCAAAAACAACCATCCAGCTCATTCTAGGCAAGCAAAAGAAGTAAGGTAGCATCTGTGAATATATTTTGTTTAACTATACTATGGCAGTTAATGAATGGACTCCTTAAATAAAAAGGTGCTTCTGGATAGCCTTAATTTACCATATCATAAACTAAATTTGATACAATTACTTAACATCTTTTTTACACACACACACAACCATCTTATTGGAAGGACTTTAGTTTTCCTGTTTAATTTTGTATCCCCATTTCTAACTCACAGTGTGTACTCAGTAGACATTTGCAGAACAAAAAGCTAAATGCAAGAGAATTGATAATATTGAAAACCTATTTCTCTGAACTTTGTCAAAACAAATCATTCAATTCTCTCTTTCTACTCCAAAAGAAAAATATAATCAATGTTGTAAAAGATTGACCAAGATATCATTGCAAGTATTTTAAAATTGTTCAAAAGCTTTGTGTTTGGAAAATCTTCCATAGCCTGGTTGAAAAATCAATCCTCCTTCATACAAGATCAGTATTCCTGACAAAAATAATGACAGTAACCAAATTCTTATGGACTCAGAATTGTACAATTAAACCCATGTGTCCTTCTGATCTGTTTTTATCAGCACAATTTAGATATCAAATACATAAATGTGTTGATGGAGAAGTCTAGAATAGTTTCTGAAATTCAATTTTAGTTCTTGATTATAATTTTATTTTTGCTTCTTCCTTACTATTGATTGCTATGTTGTCATGATTGTGAACAACTATTGTTCAATAGTAGAAATGGTTATTCACTGAGGATTTTCCCTCCTGAAAATAAATGCTGCTTATTCTGGAAGTTATAAAGAAATGAACTTGAAGTGCAGAGGAGAACAAATTGACAAAGTTCAGATATATAAAGGCAGAGACTGAAGGAAACAGGTCCATGAAGGCAAACATTTAAGACTGTAATGAGGGCTCAGATATGATCCCTAAGACACAGTCATCAGAATGATGCTAGGAGTCATCAGGTTATTTTGGCTGAGCCCTAAATGGGATGTGAGAAAGCATAATACAGTGGAAAGAAAATTAAAGGGTGACTACTTTATTTTGTACTGTAAGGCAAGAGTTTTTGATTACAGAAAAAATTAACAGAACAATACTAAGGGTTGAGAAGACAAGAAAGTATGGATGGGAGGATAGAAAAAACATGCCTATGTGTCTGCGTTTGCACCCACAAGGGATTCCCAAGAAGTACAAAGAATGATGAAAAAGAAAGCAACATCCATTGCAGCTAAACACCTACACAGAGATAAGAGAGAATGTTGGGATTTGTGGCAGGTTACTCATGATGTGAGAACAGTATTTCTGCTCTCACACTGGTCTCTTGGGACAGGGCTAAAGCTGCATGTTCCTGCATGTTCAAGAGGAAGACTGACCAAAACTATTGGCTGCAGGGGAAAGTTTCTTCCTATAAACACCCTTCTGAGTAGGGCATTAAGAAAAAGCAAGTGCTCACAGGAATCAGATCTATAACAGAAAATTGCAGAAGTGATCCGGTACATGCAAGGAGTGGTAAAAACATAGGCAGCTGGGACTATAGAACTGGAATGAAGGAAGAAGCAACAATTGACCTCTGTCTAATCCTTGGTTTAATGGAACGCAGCCCTGCTGTCTCTATATTCCTAACCTTATAGACTTAGTGAGATAATGCATGCGGTGTTCTGGAATTGTACTGGCACATAACAACTACAAAATAGATGAAGTTGTTTCTTTTGTTACTTGATAGGGTTACAGTGCATATTTAAAATTATTAGTACTGGCCTTTGACCATCTTTGGACTGTAGTTGCTTCTGACTCACAAGCCCAATATGTCATAACAAAGCAGAATTTATGGTAGTATTTATAGAAGTAGAGTGAATTCCACAGAATCAGATCGATGTTGTGTGTCTACTTATGTCTAAATGCAAGAACCTACATTCTTACTCTGTGTCATGACATCTGAAAACGTAGAGAACACAGCTTTTAACTGCATCCAAAAAAAAGCGTACAATTCCTAAACAGCACTCACATCAGTAGACAAATGAAGCTCATTTAGACTGGACTCCACCATGGTTGCTACTCCGCTGTACCAAGCACAATTGTTGAAGGCTTGCTCCATGAAAGAAAGTCAGGTACATTCTGAATTCCAGGTGTCTTACTACTTAAGATGAGGAAATATAACAGCATTTTAGTCTGCATTTTCCTCTTATAAAGACTTCAGCTGGGAGGAATTAGACAACTTAATGAAAGATCCTGCAAAAGAAATCGTTTTTAGAATTTCTCCCCTCTTAACACTGATGTCCTATTGGCAGCTTTAAAACTGCCCCTTTCTCCTTCCTCTCATTTTTTCTACTTTTCAATGACATGCTCTCTGAAAGTAAAAATAGAGTCCCATTTACCGTTTTTTATCTTGAGTACCACGGCAAAGAGAATTAATATCAGAGGTTGTAAATAGCTTGTTAAAAAGCTCAACATGATCAGGTAGGATCAGAGAACAACCTCTTTTTCTACTTCTGCCTTCAAATGTATTTTGTCAGATATTCTTTGCCCTTTCCTGGACAATAATGTGGATAGGGTTGTTAGCTTTCTAGTGACAGAAGTCCCATAATTTTCAGGTATTGTAATTGTTTTATTTTCAATTATTGTAATAAGATTATTTTTCTCTTCTATTCAGTTCAAAGCGTTTTCCTCCACCATCTGACCAATAGTGGGGAAGGTGGATATGGTTTGTTCTCTCTCTCCTTTCTCCAACTTCCTTTTGTTCTGCTAGTTCTTCCAATGTGAGGGTTAAGTTTTATTTAATTAGATTTTTTTAAATTTAATTAGTACATGTTCATTACAGGTTTTTATTGGCTGTCAAATGCCCTCTGTCATGCCAAATGAGTCACTTTGGAGCATGCTTCTGGGACCTTCTCTGCCAGGGCACATCCCTTTGCTCCACTCACTGATGCAGGCAATAGACATCCCTGAACCTTTCTTAGAAATCCCCTTGGCTACAGCCTGCTGGCTGTGCTCCTCAGTGAACTTGGCCAGAAGCTATCTTCTGGGAACTCCTCCACAGATGATTCAGACTCAGCCTATTTTTTGCAGCGCCCCCCAAACCACGGGAACATCTATGTACCCTGGCCCTGCCAAACAGTGCAAGAGTGGTCTGGTCCTACTACAGCTTTGCCTCCAAATCCATCAGAAGAGCTCCGGACACTACCTCCAGGAGACTTCTCCAGGGTAAACTCAGGCATGAACCGACCGACATCTTTGCCCCAAAATTTACATTCAAAGCAAACTCTATCAAGAACAATTTCAATCTGTGTTCGAGGAACAATAAACACGGTGGAACCGTAGAGTTTCCATATTTCAGAAAACTTCTATTGTTATAGTAAGATGGACAAGTCTCCTCTAGTGAAAAGGCCCCTCCCAATCTTTCTAAGGAGTGCCTTTGCTACTCTCTTTCCTGCCTAGGAGATGGGAAGTATGCTCATCTCTTGCCTGATAGAGAAAAGAAAAAAATTTCATAGTGCTTTTCACTCCTACAAATTCACTTCAAAGAAATTTCACATTCAATGAATTTCCAGCCTTTATCACGGGTGTTGAGGCAAACATTGCTAACACTATATGGCTATATTTTAACAAACCCTGAAAAAATATGCACCATTCTTCTCTTTAGAGTATGTAGGTACTTTTTACCTATTTTTTTCAGACTTGAAGCCTCAGCTAAAAACCCTAGAAAATAGAGATTGTGCTATTTGACATCCCATTAAAGCTATATATTATTTTCCTGATTTTCAAAGTCTTGCAACAATATAATTCTTCCTTTGTAAAATCAACATGACTTGGTACTTTGGGCATTATAAAAATACATAGGATCTTAAATATAATAGGGATGGTTTTAATGAGAAGTCTGATATGCCTGGAAATGTCTAGAAACTAGATTTTGGGGGTCAGACACCAAAAAGGGAGTAGCTCAGGCTAGTGTACCCAAAGCAGATAATGAGAAGAATGACACACTAAGGAGAAGGTGGGGCACACCTTGGCAGTGAAACAGAGGCCAAATAAGGTAGTCATTTCAAGAAAGGTTCCTGGGAATGTAGCTCTGACCTGATCCTACAGCAAACCAATGGGATTCCAGAGTGTCAGTTGTCAGAGTTATTCCATGCAACATCAAATTACCAGACTGGTCAATCACTGGCTAATCTATAGAGGGAGGCAAAAAATTTCCAGGCATTTCAAGCCCTCTGTTGTTTAACATGGACTTAGATGATCTGATCAAGGCACCAGCAGTCCTACTAGATATAATACTGGAAGGTAAAGAAAATGAAACAAAACAAAAAACACAGAAAATCATCTATTTTGTTCTACTTGTTATTTGATTTATATTAAATATAGATATGGAAGGGATGAAACAGAAAAGAGACTAGATATAATATATTGTAATATTGGGAGTTCAATATAGATATTCTATTGCAAAACACGTTTCACAGAAGCTTTCTTCTCTGATTTAGGGCCAAATAGGGACATCACGATGAGGGAACAAACATTCTTATCATGTCCCCTGTAATGCTGATACCCAAAATCTACACTACTCAAAAGCCTATACTACTAGGAGGAAAATTTTAGTACTAATATTATGTTGAAAAAAATTCTGGATAAATTTTAAGTTGTGGTTCTTAAGGTATGGAGAACTAGGAGAGATAATCAAGATTGATCAGATAAGGGAATCTTTTTCATTGTTAAGTCATACAAAATGTGTAGAGAAAAGGATGAGCTAAATAATGTAATTGAGTAGATCAGCTTAAACAAAGCTAGAGGGGAAAAAAAGAGAGTAGTTGTTGGTGGGAGGAGGGATAAAAGGAAAAAAACAAAATGGTAGGTCAGAGTATTTTATTAATTTTAGAAGTTTAGGTTGTTATTTCTGTGGCCAGTGAAGAAACAATGACCATTGTATCAATTTGACTTAAGCAGTAGACTCAACTGTCAATGAAATACCTAGACATGACTAGGTATCAAAGTTACTAGATCAAAGTTAAAGTTTACCAAAGTTAAAATATTGATGCTATGCATGTGAGCATTGACTGTCCCTTATCTTATTGGATCATATAAGGAAAGTGATGAGAGATTAATGGCATGGTATCTGATGTCTAAAACTGGGATTATAATGTCTTTTGGGGAGAAGAAGAGAGGATATTGTATATTCACTGCTGTGAAATCAAACTTGCATGCCAATGCAGTACATATCCCAATTCCGAAAACTTTCAAAAAAAGAAGAGTGAAGAAGTGTTAAAGTGTAAAAATACTAAGTTAGGACTCAGTAATATTAGCTCTGCTGTTAACAAGGTACATGAGCCACCTTTTGGTCCCTCTCTGTAAACATGGCTGTAGAACAAACTCATCTTCTAAGTCCTTCTTCTGTGTAGAGAGGATGCCTTTACATGATGGAAAGATCAATGGTAAGGAGTGTTATTTCTTGTAACATCCAAACTAATCAGAGGTGATTTAACAGGACCAAAAATGTGTGGCTCAGTATTGATCACAAGACTGGAAACTGTGCAGTCTGTTATCTTGTTCTTTTTAATCTTTTTTGAAGTGTTTAATTCTCTTCTTGAGAACTCATATGAAAATAATTTATATTAAGATGTTGTCGTTGCAGTTAATGAACCTAATGAAGTATAACCAGGCTCCAGATTTCACTTTTGATGCAGATAATTGATCTTATGAAATGTTTAAACATATGAGAATGACATATATTTAGAAGTCACTTCTTGCCCCCATTTTATATGTTTACAGTGCCTGCAATTTGAAAAACCTTGATGATAATTTTAGCTGTTTACTTTTAACACAGAACCCTAATAACTTTCCCATCCTTTCACTTAAATACCACATCCCTGATTTTCTCAAGGAAACAGGCAAAAATAATTGAGAGAACTTTACATTTCTAGAAGAAACCAAGAGTTTCTCTTGTAATTAATTGAGAATCCAATGAGAACATATGTTTGTGTGGCATTTACAATAGGAAAATATTAAAGGAAATAGATTAATTTCCACTTGTAGCAATATTGTGTGAATGGGAATAGAATCTCCCCTACAATGTTGAGCGAAAGAAAATTAAAAAGTGATTCTATTTCAAATGCAGTCTGTTTGGCAACCTTTAATTCATAAATAATTTGCATTTCATTAATTACATAGTACTAACCATGCAATTACAGGTAAATTTATTTACTTATTATTCCTCAGAATGCTAAGCAAGTGAAGCTCACTATACATGCTAATTACTTTTGGATTTACTAAATGTAATTTCCATATAAAAGGTGGAACCTGTAATTACTAGGTACTTAGTAGTTAACAAGCAAATAGTCCTCAGACTGAAAAAACAAGATATAGTGCTAATAGCAGGATTTTGAAGTCAAGCCTGTCTTTGAATCGTTGACTCTTGATTTTATCACTTATGATGAACTTCCATCTCATCAGCAAGAATAGAATTGCTGTATCAATTGAATTGGACAATCTATTAATTTATCCTCCAGCTGTATAACATAGGAGGAGACACTAATGATTTTTCTCCATTCTCAGAGCATATCATACTGTTTTTGCTTTGATGATTCTATTTCCTGTACCTGATATATTTTTCTCCAGATGTTTATTTCCACTGATTCTTCAAGGTCTAGATATCAGGAGTCAACAAAGAATGACCACTGGGCCAACTCCACCCCACCCTCTGGTTCTGTTTTATTGGAACACAGCCATGCCCTTTAGTTTTTATATTGTTGATGCTGTTTTCACACTACAGTGGTAGACTTGAATAGTTCTGACCAAAATCTCATGACCCACAAAGACTAAAATAGTTTTACTAGCTGAACCTTTACAGAAAAAGTTTGACATCCTTTATCTAGGGAAAGTCTCATTTCTCGATACTGCCTGCCCTGTCCAACAACATGCTTGTTTCAATATTCTTTACGTTATACTGTAACAAACGTTCACATGAGGAGAAGGAAGTGAAGATTTAACTTCAGTTCTCCTTTTTTGTTTATTTCCCCTTTGTTTAACATAATACCTGACACTCAAATATCCTTTGCTTGGACTGAAAAGTAAATTATTGAGTGTAAAATCTCCTAAAAATAATATAGATTGGATGCCATCACAGTTAGAATACAAGTTACTTTTTTAAGTTTATGGAAAATTACACATCGACAATCCAATTTCAGACAAAAGGAGTACAGAAAGCTAATGTGTGCTTATTTCTCAGAATAAGAGGGTAGACCTCAGGTCACGGGAGGTGGGCTGCAACGGGAAGTTTTAATGAAAATTCCAATGGGCTTCATATCTTATGGGACCTATTCCAGGATAGTTACACACATCTGTGTACAACACAGGAAATTATATATTCAGTTGGCCTCAAACTAGATTCAGAGACAAGTTTTTTTTCCAGACTATCCACCCCATGCTTTCTGGTCTCTTAACTTTAATTTCCCCTTAATACAAAAGACCTACTATTTCAAATATGACTATTATGGACTATTATGACTATTCTATTATCATTCAGAGTATATACCACATCTGTTTTAATTGTTCTTAACCTGTAGAATTTTATCTTTGTAAACAATATGTGTGAAATAGAATCTAGAGTTATAAAACAGGTTATTTATTATCATAAAAACATCTGTTTTCTATATTAAAGAATAACCTTCATATTGTTAACTACAAATATTAAATTAGCATGTTGTGTGAAAGATAAAAATATTATCTGGCTTAATTACTAGTTGTATTAAGATGAGTGTCTTTCTGTTAGGTAACCATGGCATGACGCACAAGACATGTTCCCAAACTGGTTTCACAGTCAGATTTTGATTTTTTTAGCTTACATTTTTTGACTAAATAATGCCAAGGTCAGGAAACATTTTGTAGACATTTAAAATTCCTTTTAGCTTTAACTTTACTTTTCTCTCTAAGGGTATTGTGACTTGATTCTTTATCCAGTCCTTAAAATAGTGACCACAGCTGTGTTTTTATCCTTTAAGGTTTTGAAAACTTCTTTCAAGGCTGTCCTTTCATTTATATCAATAAAGCAGGCCAGTGTTATTGTCATTTTTTTCTCCTGAATATCTGCTATGAGAGGTCTACCTCCTGTGCCCGGGCTTTGGTCCACCTGCTATGGTTTTTGTGCCTTCCCCTTGTAAATGTTGCCCTTCCCTAATTCCTGGAGCATCATACTCACACCGGATTGTGTTAATACCTGAGGACACAGAGAACATCAGAAGTGAACAATGCGTGTCCAAACACAGTTACCATAGAATGGGGAATTATGACCCAGATTATCTATCATATTTATGCCTTGAGAACAATAGTAGTCAGAAGACAGAATTTGTGCAGTTATGGAGGTCCTAGACAGCCATTGTACTATCGTTGCTCACTGTTTCATTTATTAGCACCTATTTAGAAAGCAGTAGCATTTTTTAGGTACTACCTGGACTATTATTTAAGAGCTGAGAACTAGTAGCCAGGAAAATATAGATGTACAGTTCTATAATTAAAAATTCTTTAGAAAGAGGGAAGGTTATTATGCCAGTAATAAAGGTATTATGTGTGTGTGTTTATTAATTTAGGCTGTTGATCTTCAGTCTCATTTTCTTCTTATAAAAGCACACCCTGGCCCCATTATAGGAATTGCCTCTCCATCATTGTGCTTTGTGTTTTGCATGTAGCAATCAAATATCCTAGCCAAGGATAGGCATAGAGCTCAAGCTAGTTTAATTACACACTCTCTCAGGTTTTAAAACTTGAATAGCGAGTTTTGAGACAAATATTTTTTAAAATACCCCAGGGCTGACTAAACTGTGAAAAGATAATCATTTAACTCATGCACCTGGATCACCTGGTCTACCCAAAGGTGGTCCTCGACTGCTTTATTTCAACTCTGCAAGCCACATAATAACCTTCCCATGAATCTCCTTTTTGGCCTACAGATCCATCCAGTTCAGTTTCTTTCTCTTGAAAATATTGTACCTAATTTACTTGTTCTTAAACTTGGCTATACATTAAAATCACTTGGAGATTTTTAAAGCATGCATTTCCCTGGCTGTACCCCAGACAATTATAAAAGAATATCTGAAGGAGTGGACCCAGGCATTAAAAGTTTCCAAGCTCCCCAGAAGATCCAGTTCAGTAGCCAAGGTTGAAAAGCACTGGCTACATCTATACAAATAGTTGTGTTCTGTTGTATGCTCATGTCAAGAGCCCAGTATGTAATCTCAGCGCTGCCTTACAACTTTAGGATGTAGGTATTATTCTCATTTTATAATGGGAAAATAGGATCATATAAATGTTAAATAAATCACCAGAGGTCATAGAGATTAAAGGATTTAAGATGTAATTCATGTTATGACTTGAATTACTCACGTATTACTACTTGTAACCACTACTTTAACCAAAATTTAAGAAAACGAGGTTAATCAACTTAGAGCTTGCGGTTTCTAATATTTTCATAGAAATGAAATGTTGGTTTCCCAAAAAAATTTCTATGTGAAAAAATAAATTTATATTCATAAAATGAGAATAAACCAGATAAAAAAAAATACCTGCTCTGTACCCTCTCGCCTCTTCCAACTCCTGACCCAGGAGGTTTTCAAGTTCCATAGATCAGACCAGGAAAGCCTCTGAGCCTGGAAGCTTAAAAGAAAGAGAGATAAAAAAAGACCAAATGGATTACACATTTCTTATTATTTGATCAGAAAGAGTTTACCAATTTCCAGAGAGAGAAATTGATCCTTTGGATTCCAAATCCTAAGAGACACTATTAAAGGTAATACGAATATATTTGGACAGCATAATAGGTGTCCTTCTGGAATGCTCATTCACAAGATGTGATATTGTTTGTCATGGTTTTTTCTCATGTAACAAGACTAGAGTAGAGTGGAGGCAAATCCATGGTTAATTTATCACTCTCTAAATTTCAGCTATGCAAACTCAAAAGATTCAGTTCTAATGAATTTTTCTATATTTGAGGGTGAGACACTATGTAAAATAAATTACTCAGTGATTCAGTTCTACCATTGCTTTCAGGAAAAAAAAAAAAAGAGTCAAGCCCAGGCAGTCCATATGAAATCACTTGAGCTTGCTCTATGCACTTTCTCCCACATACTGGGCTCCTCAAATTCCTATCCCTGTCTCCTAAATTTAGCAAGAGGATTGAGCTCCATTTGGAATTCCATTTCACTTCTGTAGTCTGAAAATGGCTAATGGCAGAAATTTTATAATGATAGGGCTAAGTAAATTTTATCCTTTATTTGGGGGACTACAATCCTGCATTGCTCTTTTCTAATGTCTGAAAACATGTTTTGCATATATTTGGTATGGTGTTACAGAGTGTTTTGTTTGTTTTGTTTGGGTGACATTACAGATCCCTTCAGCAGTTAATTCTTCATGGGCTGCATCATAAATTAGTCCATCTCCCTCCCTCTGTTTTTTTTTACTTAAGTTAAAAGATATACTGGTTAAGAATACCTTTAATTAATGAATATATAGAAAATAAAATCTAAATATCTTTACATTATATAATCTTAGTCACTAAGAGATTTTATTTTTAATATCTTTTAATCACATGTAAATAAAGTCCTAGATCATAAACACACAGCAATAAATCCAAGCTTCTCCAGAAGAATTTGGGTTAAATAATTATAGAACACTTTGATATATTTGCTATATATTTGGACAGATAACTTTAATCATTAAAATATTTCAATTGCATAAGTTATTTCAAGAAAAAGGAAAAAGATTAAAAAAAAGCAAGATCTGACTTTACTAAAGGATAATTTATATGATAGAAGTTGTGTAGAAAAGGCAGATGTTAGGGATAGAAAAGGAGAGTCAACATGTGGAGGTCTATTGCTATCAAAATTAAGAATTTCACCAACCTCTACTCCCATATACAAGATGTCTGTGGAGTGAAAAATACACAGAGGGAAAGAGCATATATTATTTTACATGAGTATGCCACTAATTGGACACACTAAAAAAAAGAGTAAAGGATTAATTCCTGAAAAACACTACATAGATAACATATAGAAAGTCAGATAGATCCAAAAAGAAAAATTAACACCATTTTAAAAGGGAAGTTGATACAGATGTAACTCATATCTTTAGATTATAAGGAAATGTACTGCCTACATTGCATCACATATCATTTCTTGTGACCATATTCCAACAGCATGTAGTCCATTTCATGCCACAAACTGTTGCCATCACAGATAATAATGACCTCCAAGCTGCCGAATCCAATGGTCATTTTCAGTCCTTATCTAAAAGATGGCTCTATAATATTTAACACAATACAATTTCCTTTTTGAAATAATTGCTTTGCTTTGCTTTTAAGACAATAAGAATTTCCATTTCTACTCTTACTTCACTCAGTATCTATTCATGTGGTTCCTTCTTCTCTTTCTCTGGGTGTTTTACACTCCAGAACTCAGGTTTGTACCTCTGTTTTCTGTCTACCCTCCACAAACAATCATAACAAGTCTGTTGATTTTATGTACAATGTATATTTTGTTGAGTCTCAAGACTCTTTCTAAGTCAGAATGCTCTCTTGAACTCCAGACTTTCTATTTTATTGTCTACTATATGTCTTCATTTTGGACATTCATTAACATCACAGAGTTAACATGTTAAAACAAAATTCATAATTCCTCCAACCTTGTTTGTTTCTTTTTAATCATTCCTTATTGCTATCAGTTTTATTCCAGTTTTTCAGGAAAAGAATGTGGTCGTTATCCTTGATTCTTCTCTTTGTTTCACAACCCAAATTTATTTCATCATTAAATCTCATTTTGGAGATCTATCCCAACTGAAAATTCATTTATCTCTTTCATTGTTAGCACCATGAACCTATTTTGGACAATTATAATAATGTCCTAACTGATCTCATTGCTATGACTGCTTCCCTCAAAGGTATGTTCTCCACACAAGGTCAATGCTGTTCATTTAAAAATGACTTTCCTGTTATGTCACAACCCTGCTCAAAATGTACCAATGGTATCTCATTTTATTTAGAAAACTATGAATCATGACATTGGCTCTTTGGTTGAGCTCTGTCTGACTTCATCTTCTAACACTGCATCTCAGTCACTCTGTTCCAGCCACACTGACTTTCTCCCTGTTCTTCCAATACAATAAATACAAGTATATTTCCAGATTAGAACATCTGCATTTGAAGTTTCCTCTTCCTGTACTGTTCTTTCTGAAGAGACACAAGATATGTTTCATTTTATTTGATATGTTTAAACATAACTTCCTCAAAGAGAGTTTTCCTAGCCTAGACACATTAACAAAAACCTTTTAGGTCCATCCATTTTGTGCTTCCTAGTATAGATTATTATCCACAGTTACTGTATATATTTGTTAGTACTGTATATTTTAATTACCTTTATTTCATTTTAGAATATAAAGTCTACAAAGTCAATGTTTTGTCCATTGTTATGTCCACATTGTCTAGAAAAGTATTCAGAAAAGATTCATTAAATATTTTCTAAAACGTTGGGTGTAATAATAATGTCAAGAAAATATATACATTGTCATATTGACTAAATACTAAATAGAAAATTTTAATAAAGAAATAATTTTAAAATATATTGATTGTATAATCCAGGAGTGGACATTTTTCTGTGAGAGAACAGATAGTAAATATTTTTGGAAAATTTTAAACCTTACTGTGTCTGTGGCAACTAATCCATACTGCCATCGCAGTATGAAAACAGTCACAGGTAACAAATGTAAATAAATGAGCATGGCTGTATTCCAGTAAAACTTTATTTACAAAAATATATTATGGGCCAGATTTGTCTGGTAGGCTATTGTTTACCAATCACTGCTGTAGTAAGTCTGTCTATATATCTATATTTCTATCCATCTATCTACCTACCTACCTAACATCTCTATTTCTATGTCTATATCTATAGCTCTACATAAAATATGTGATGTAGAAACTATACTAACATTTTAAATAGATTTTTCAAAACTTCATGAAACAAAAAATATCTAATTATTTATATAATCTTTACCAAGGCATATAAAAGAAAAAAAATACATTCATATTTATTTAATGAGGTTGATATTACCTTGACACTAAACTCAGGCAGGCACAATTTGACAACAAGAGTTATAACCCAATATTATTTATAATTGTCGCTACAAAAATTCTAAATAAATCATGAGCTCATATTATGGTGATGATTGTGCAACTTGGTAAATTTACTAAAAAATCATTGACTTAGGCGCTTAAAATGGGTGAATTTTATGGAATATAAATTACATCCTTAAAAAGTATAATTTCAAAATTATGTTTAAGTAGTGAAACTAACCAGGCATGTCTCTAAATTAGGATCTAGTTCCTCATGCAACCAGATGTTGACACAAAGGAGGAAAAAAAACTTACTACTATAGAAGTACACATTATTTCTAGCTGAGTGATTAACACAGTTTCACAATTAAATTAAAATAGATACTTACAGAAAGTTAAATATAAAATCTTAACTTTCTTGTTAAAGCAAAAGAGTGGGGAGAACAAAGCACTCCACAACTAATGTTTAGGGTGCTCATCAATATAAATTTGGAGAGGTGATTGTTAGTAATGTTTCCATATGCATTGTTTTTCCTTCCCATGTTAAAGGCATTGTGCTTCTCAATTTAAGAGAAAAAGACGGTGTGGAATGCCTGCCCTTTCCACCTAAGTGTACATAATTAGGATTTCAATTCAATTCAAGTCAGTTACTATCATACAATAAAATAAAAATACTTAATTTTGTTAATTAAGGTTTTTCAACTTCAGCAGTATTTTAATCCTAATTATTCTTTGTCATACAGGCTGCCCTACAGAGAATCACATGTTTATTGGCATCTGTAGCTTCTACTTGCTAACTAATAATTAGAAAGATATATCCAGCAAGGTAATAGTAATAAAGAAAATAGAAAAGCTAGTGTGTGTGTGTGTGTGTGTGTGTGTGTGTTGCTTGTAGGTGTGAATAATTAATAACACTTTTAGGATGGGACTTTATATTTGGGATATAAGAACAGAAATTAGATACATTAAAGGGAGGTTTCAACTGTATTATAAGGTTATAATAAAGAAAAAAGATCTAAAATAAATAAAATACAAATGTTTATAAACTGGGTGGCAGGAACATTTGTTAAATTATTCTAGGTAGTATCTCATACATTTGACATGTTATGTCTATATATAATAATAAATTAACATATAATGATTAATAAACTGAGCTTCATAGTATTAGGTTATAAGTCATAGGGATCCTGCAAGGTTTGGAGGACACTTCTATTCACCACCTTTGTTTATAGAATTAGAAAGAGGAATAGTCAAGAATAAAACTGCATCCTGAGAAATTACAAGAGCTCCGTGTATGACAATGTTGTTATTTTACTCCTTACATCAATGTGACTGGATCTGTAAAGTAATAGCAATAAGTCACAATATAATTACCAGGAAGGAAAGTTTACAAATGTATGCTTAAAATATAATCATTTAAAAATTGGGGACTAATTCTTATTGTTGACACAGAATTATGATACTCAAAGGGAAATCTAATAATTGTTTTCAATTTCTCAAAAAGTGTAGAAAATTCTTAACATATCATGATGATTCATCCTGGTTATTATTTGAGAGTTTGATGCTATAAAAATTTTTAAAAACTATGTGTCAAATCATGTGCCCTCGAATAAAAATAATTCCATATGTTAAAATACTGATAAAAGTAGGTCTATTGGGAGTTATTTTGGCTCTCAGAAATTAGCACAACAAAGAGTTTAGATTATAATAGAGAGAATAGAATTCCCAGATTTTTCCTCTTCTAATTTTACAGTTGAGAAACCCCTTAGAGGTTGTTTAGCTCTTATTTTATGGATGTGAAAAACAAGATTCAGAAAATTCAGGTGATTTCCTTCCCCAAGGTCATTCTGTGAGTTAGTAGCGTAGCTAGGTCTAGAACTCAAATTTTCTTCCATCTATGTTATTTCCATATTGCCTAAGTGAAAGGTATCTTTTTAGCATTAAAAGATATTATCTTTTTCTTTCATGAGAGTCTTTTATAACACAGATAATGGCTTGATCGGTAACTATATGCCTAATGTGCATTTCGAATGCATTGCAAATATTAATGTTATTATTAGAAGGAACACTTCTATTGCAGCTTATGTTTTTACTTTTCCCCCCACTTACTGCATAATTGTAGTTGATTAGGGGGGTGGGGAATCAAGTTTAGTCAGCAACTGGTAACCAGAGAAAACACAAAATTTTATAATTATCAGTATGACAGCCTCAAGGTCAAAAGACTAGATCATCTCTACATTGTTCAATTCTCTGCAACTCGAGGATGTCAATCATAAAGAAGGATCAGCTAACATAACTCCCCACAAGCACACTGACTGATTTAATGTTCACAACATCTGTTGTCAACAAAGGACAATACAGGAAAAGGAGATTCAGTTTGTATCCTTCCATTCAAAGACATTTGAGACACATGCTAGAATAAATACACTGTTTATTCTCTGAACTGATTGCACTTTCCTGTTTATGTGGTGTTTCATTTACTTCAACAAATCTTTCTATTTTATCTGTTTTTTTGTTTTTTTGTTTGTTTGTTTTGGTTTGGGGTTTTTTTGGCTCAGAATTCTGGAGCTTATACATAGGGCTACCTTGTGGAGGTTTGTTCAAGACAGGAGAGCTAACACTGTCTTGACACACCGACGTAAAAAAATTAGGTCAGTACAGTGATTTGACTAATCAACTTGCTAAAATTCTCCCCTCAAGGGAGGTATGTATATTCCCATTGTTACTAAAAGAGATCATAATTTGCTTTCATTTGTATCTTGGCTTAATGGTGAAGAAAGAAAAGTGCTGAATTTGGAGAAAGATTGCCTTGGGTTTATATCCTAAATCAAGATCATTAACCTCTTGGGGCATAAATTTGTCATTAAAATAAGGATAACAATACCAATCATATCATTTAGGGTTATATTTAGCTGCTGGTGACTGAAATCCAAAAAGTGACAAAGGCTTAAGGAAGACTGAAGATTATGCTCTCAAATAAAACTTTCAACAAGTGGACTAGGATTGATATAGTGGTTAATGGTATCAAGGAACCAGAATGCTTTTATGTTGTTCTTTCATTCATGACCTTCATCTCATAGTTCAAGGAAGCAGCATTTTGATGCAGGGATAAGAAGAAAGAAAGGAATAAAGATAGAAAAATAAAGGGTAAGCAGATGTTGAACAGAGGCAGATGTATGACACAAAGGACTTCTGTCCCATTAGCCAGAAATAGATATGTGGCCACACCTAGCTGCAAGATTGACTGGAAAAAATGGTATCCATTCCAGATGAACTTATGTATAACCAAAAAGTAAGGATGCTATTGTCATAGTAAAAAGGAGAAATATCTTAGAACCCTACCAGCATCTCTATCACAGCTACCAAAGGAGAGACTGCTAGTTCCCCCAAAACACCTAGACTCTGTCCCAGTCCCACGGCATTTAGATGTTTGCATTTGACTAGAGTTTCCCCATTGGGATAAAAGTGAAAATGATGAGTGCCATTTCTAGACCCAGGTCTCTTAAGATTACAAGTATCCCTCCTCCACGTTATTTTTACACTTTGTACCTTTCCTTTGAGCTAGCTAAAATCTGAATCTTAAGGCATCTACATTCCTATGAAATGAAGAAAATAACTCAAGGAACAGAGAGAAAAATGGAAGGAATTAGGTCCCTACAGGATCATGTGAAACACAAACACTTGCTAAAATATGATATATCACTTACCAAGAGCTATGTTAGAGAGAGAGATAATCCTATATACTTTTTCTATATGTTATAGCAGTTGAGCCTGCCTTTGAGTGATATATTATCAAGAGTGTTTCTAGAGATGAAATGATGCAATGTCTCTAAAATTCTGGCATTGCCTGCTCATAGTAATAAGCACATAAAAATAAACAAAGGAGCATATGTACATACATATACATATGCAACTATATATACATTAGTTATATATATTTATATAACTACTTTATGTATATTTATTGTACATATCTCTGTGTGTATAACTACATAAATAGAACCAGATATCTTTCTGAAGTATCACCCAGCTCCTCCAAAGTGAATTTTACATAAATTATTATATGTACAATATAAATAATGACATATCAAATATACTCTCCAAATTTGCTGAAAACCCATGCATTAGTGTTGTCCTGATAAAATAAACCAAAGTTTTACTTTTTTATATAAATAAAGATGGTACATGGACCAGAACTATGTAGGATAACGCCAGGGCAACAGTGAAAGAGTATCATCATCATCATCATCATCATCATCATCATCATCCATGGTTTGACTTCGCTGTAAAATATGTCTTCCTTTCTTCTAACTACAAAGTCAATTCTCATATATTTACAGTCTGATGTAAAAATGTATCAAAAGCATCTGCATCCAATGCCAAAGGCAAAGAAGTGCAACAGATAAAGAGAAAGGTCATATGTCCTAATAGGGTGTATGTAACTCAGTCCCACCTCCTCAGGTCCCACTGTCTGCTTCAATGTCTGAAGCTATCATATCGGATATGTGCTGGTTCTTGCTTGAACATGTAGCCCCAAACACCAATTATCTTCTCTCAGTCCAGGAAAACTGTGACTACTTTACACTTGTCCCCTGGGCTCAGTGCCACAAATCATCAAATGTTCTGAGGAGAGAAAACAGGTCAAGGTAGGTATCAGCTCAAAGCATTTTCATTCTTTCATGTGTCCTGGCCTATCAGGTCCTAACTTCTTTGTTTGATTTCTAACAGTCTCAGAACTTGTTTTTGTATTTTATGTAGTTTTTGAAAATATTTTGATGGATAAGTTAGTCCAATATAATATACTATGCCCCGACAAAAGTAAACAAACAACAGTGTGGGATGGTATCAGAGCCAGTTTCTGAGAGGAACCCAGCCTATCCCTGTCTCCTATAATTCTCAACCTTGGCCCATCTCCTCTCCCAGGTAATTAGGCCTGGTCTGCTGCTGCAATAGGAAACAGTAATAGGACATACATCGCTACTGAGGCTAAGGTGTAAAATACACCATACCTTCTGCCTCACTCTTGAATCCCTTGTTTTGGAGGGAGTAGGTGAGAGGCCACCTGGACTGGAAGCCCTGTAGAAAGACCAAGTAGTGAAAAGCCAAGTCCCTTTGCTAAGAAATGGGAGAAAATGAGGTCTCTTTTCAACAGCCACATGAGTGAGTTATCTTGAAAATGGACCCTCCAGCTCAGTCAGACTCAGATGACTGAAGCCTCTGCTGATGGCTTGCGTGTGACCTCACCGGGGACTCAAAGCCAGACACATTCAGCCAAGTTGTTCGTGCATCCTTGACTCTCAAACGCTGTGTAGGGTAATAAATGTGTGAGTGTGTCCTTTATTTTTAATTGTGGTAAAGTACATATAACATAAAATTTACCATCTTAGTTGTGTTTAAGTATACAGTTCAGCACTGTTAAGTTTATTCACATTGTTGAGAACTCTCTCAGGCAGAAGTGAGATGCCTGGTTCAACACAGCCAATTTTATATCGTTACTTAATTTTTATTACTATTAAATAGAAAAAATTATTCTCCATAAATATAGTGTCCATAAAGATGATCTATTTCTTCTTACAGAATGTTACATTAATTATTTCAGGTTGAATATTCTTGCTGGTTCTCTCACTTGCACGCTGTCTCTTCTTTTTTAAATTAAGAGTTACTGAAAAAAATTTCAAGTCTCACTAATTAAATAATAAAAACAAATAGATTTTCCTGCATTCTCATGAAATTAAATGAACAACCTGACTGAAAGATTCTACGAGACTTTGGGGAGAGGCATGAGAAGAAGAAATGGTGGGGGGAAAGCTGCATCTCAAAGCTGAACTGTCTTTATAGATTGAAAAACCCTTAGTTGTATATACCAAGCAAAAAAGATTTTGTCGATTTCAATTACTTTATCAAGATTTTATATATAGGCTTGCGTGCTGACATGTCTTCTTGTTACAAGTCTCTAGTCAGGAGATACCATTTTCTTATTTTTTAATTGTTGGCCACAGATTTTTAAGTCCTTTACCAACTGAAGATATTCTTACCTGATTTCTCAGAAAGACCATTCTCAAGGCAATGAACAATAATCTGGTATATATTAATCATAATTGCTTATTTGCCCCAGATCACCAGTGGAAGACCTTACCCCAGGGGCTACTTTGCAAAAGCATCAATATGGTTAAATTCAGAAGAAGAAAAAAAGAAGTTTGATTAGCTGCAGTGGTAATAGAACCAACCTTGATGTGAGGAAGAGAAAAATGCAACTAAATAGAAAATCACTATGGTTCTTACTTAAATGTCAATTGATCTTCTATTCTGTGATTTTAGCCTTAGTTTTAGGGTAAATGATCACTTCTCTGTCTTTTCTAGCTAGCTCCTATCTAGTTCCACATTTTCTGCCATAACATGAATAGTTAAAAGTAATTACTAAAATGTTTGTCATATTTCCACATCAAGTATACTATTTTGAATATTTAAATATTAATTTAGTTTGATTCATTTTAAAATTTATCAAACACATTGGTATCTATGCTAATGCAGGTAAAATCATACTTTTTTTAGACCATGAAGGAAAGACAGCAAAACTTTTAAATATGGAAAGTAAGACAAAAGTCTTTCTTAAATAAATAATATTATCTAGATTATATATGTATGCTCCTTCAGATGAGTTTAATATCTCTATAATGGATACTTTAAAAGTATCCAAAATGTCTCAGTGACATCACCCTTGGAGCCAAGATACATGTCTAATAGAAATTGGGTGAGATAATGCCAAAAATTATGCACCAAGGAATTGTCACTGGAACTGAGAAGTGTTTAAAAAATATGAATTTCTCTCCCCTTTGAAACTTCATACATTAGTACCGTTAATATAACAAGATCTATATAGTAGTCCATAACTTTTTTAAAGTCATACATATTTCACATTTCTCATTTGATCATCCCTTGTGAGGTAGGAAAGATTTATATACATTTATATGTAACTATCTCTCACTTGGATCACTATAATAGCCTGCCAAATATACCTGTGCATGAAATGAGGCAGGAGATCTGCAATTTAGACATTCAGCATGCAAGTGGAATCAAAAAAGAGAACTACCACTTACATGAAAATAAAAGAACTAGATAGACCTGAGTCTACCCACCCTTGTGCAGACTGAGGAAGATTATCAGTTACCAAGAGAAAAAGAAAGGAAAAAATATCCCCAATAAGGAAATGAGAACACAATATACTAGACTGCATTATAAAATTCCAGTATCACACAATTGCCTTTTGATTCAATGAGCTCTCTCTAGAGAGTACTTGCACTCTTCCCAAAGTTCAGAGTCCAGACTATCAAAAGATTCTTAAGGGTCCAAAAGATCAATGCATTTATACTCTTGGTAGCTGCTGACTACCCAGACAGGACCTAAGTTTCTCTCACCTCCTGACCACACAATATTTCTCACCTCCCTGCATGCTGCCTGCTCCCTACCTCTGTCCTTTGGCTTCCTAGATAAACACAAGGAATTAATCATGTAGAACTCTTCTGGGCACCAATAATATACAAACTTGAAATGCAGTGGAATTCATACCTATGGGTTTAACATCTAACCAATCGGAGACAGAATCCAGAAGTCCCAGTGGACAAATTCTTTCTCCTTTCTAAGTAACTCTCTCTCTCTCCTTGCCCTGCCTTCAGCACACTTACAGTGATGCTGCTGATATGCACTTTATAAGGTTGCTCAGAGGCATGATCCCATGAATATAACTATCCGTCACATTTAGCAGGGGCCAGACAGATACCATATCTGTGTATTGACTTTCTGTTCTTTCCTGTTGTAGACTCCTTGTCCCACATTCCTACTCTCCGTAGTCACACTCCCTTTAAGATAACAACACACTAGCTCTCTTCCACAAGCTTTGTTTTTCTAGATTTCAGGAAAAGACATAAAACCAAATGCCACATGGCTGTGAGGTATTAATTCACACTACAAAGTGAGAGAGCATACTGCAGAGAAATTGACAATCTGGTATCAATCTGTCAAAAGTTCTATTGATCTGATTGCAATGAGAAGCAGTTCTTATAGAAACACGTTCATATTCAAAGGCTCATGGGACTCCCACAGAGGCTATGAGATCAAAGTAAAATAATTACAAACCTGAGGTCATTTCCAAAGGGTCATCATCTTGCATTGCCTGTAATCCAATGCCTGAACAGATTTGTCTCATAGTCGGTGCAGTTTTACAGCTGCTTATGGCAGGAAGGTAAGTTTGAAACCAATTATTCAACCATGGTCAGAAATGAAGTTTCCACTGCACTGTGTTGAAGAACAGAAACACATTTTGGGAGACTGAAGAGGGTAAAGGGGGTCAAATATATGGCGATGGATGGAGACTAAACTTTGGATGATAAACACAATGCAATATACAGGTGATCTATTATAGTATCATGCAAATGAAATTTATACAATTTTATTAACAAATATAAGCCCAATAAAATTAATAAAAATATTTCAATTCAACAAAAAGAACAGAAGCACCAGCCAGAAAACTAGAAATAAACTAACTATACCTCAATACATTACTGGTTAGGTAAATTATGTTGCATACTTATCTTTAAACTTTATCTTACCTTTAAAAAAAGGACATAAAAAGTTGTCTAAGACACACTGTTAAAATGTTTTAAATGTTCACAAAACCACCATTTTTATACATGTACATGTATATGTATGCAAAAATATGGAAATAAAACTTCAAAAATAAATTTAAGACTGCTAATCTATGGTTACTTCAAAGATTATGACTGGAAAAAGCAGCGTATATATACTTTGAGGTTATTCCACCTGCTTTCATGTTATTTGGATCCTTCACAATGTAATGATATTTCTTAAATTAAAATAACTAAGAGAACTTTGTATTGGTAGGTTGCTTAAGAATCAACGTCTACACTTTTACTCTTGTAAGATACCTGCTGTAACTTCAAGTTGAAAGCATCTATAGTTAAGAAAAATGGAAACTAGATAAATTTGCAAAAGTATGATCATGTTTCTGGCCCTACTTTGCTACCTTTTAGTCTTGACAACCGATTTGTATAGCGATCTCCTTCAGCCTTTCAGCATTTTTAAGTGCTCATATCAGAAAGGCTCTTCCCTTGCAACTGACAGGAAGGACCCACCCCCTCCTGCAGATCTTGCATGCCAATTTTGAGGGAGGATTTGAGTAGTAAACACTTGACACAATTCATTTCTTTTCAAGTTGGGAGACTCAGAGTCTCCCCAAGGCCCAGGTTTGAATATTTAAAAACTGCTTCAATGTCTTTCACAATCCTGACAGGCAAGGGGATTCAGAACATGCCAGGAATATGTCAAAATGTATCAGCCCCTCTGTCTCCAGCAATGATTGAGTCTATCTTATAGGATCACTTTGCAAAGAGTGATTCACTCAAAATCAGCTAGTTCAAATAAGAATTCTTTTCCTTGATCTTATGAGAAACACTTTTGGTTTTTGCCCATTGGGTATGATGTGGGCAGTAAGATTTTTGTATATGGCCTTTATTATGGTGAGGTACGCTCCCTATATTCCCACTTTGCTGAGTGTTTTTATCGTAAATGGGTGCTGGATTTTATCAAATGCTTTTTCAGCATCTATTGATATGATCATGTGCTTTTTGTCTTTCATTTTGTTTATTTGATGCATTATAGTTATTGATTTGTGAATGTTGTATCATCCTTGCATCCCTGGAATAAATCCCATTTGATCATGGTGTATGATCTTTTTAATGTATTGCTGGATCCAGTTTGTCCATATTTCGTTGAGGATGTTAGCAATGATATTGGCCTGTAATTTTCTTTCTGTGTTGTGTCTTTCCTGGTTTTGGAATTAGAATAATACTGGCCTCATAAAAAGAGTTTGGGAGTCTTCCCTCTTCTTGAATTGTTTGGGATGTTTGAGAAGGATAGGTGTTAGTTTTTTGTATGTTTGGTAAAATTTGTCTGTGAAGTCATCCAGTCCAGGATTTTTGCGTGTCAGGTTTTTTGATTACTGATTCAATCTCACTAGCTGTTACCAGTCTATTCAGGTTTTCTACTTGATTCACTTTTGGAAGATTGTATGTTTCTGGAAATTTATCCATTTCGCTCAGGTTGTCCAGTTTCTTGGCATATATTTGTGCATAGTAATTTCTTACAATCCTTTGTATTTCTGTGGTGTTGGTTGTGATTTCTCCTCTTTCATTTCTGATTTTATTTATTTGGGTCCTCCCTTTTTTTCTGGATAAGTCTGGTTACAGATCTGTCAATTTTGTTTATCTTTTCAAAGAACCAGCTCCTGGATTTATTGATTTATTTTATTTTATTTTTTCGTAGTCCCTATGTCATTCAATTCTGCTCTGATCTGGTTTATTTCCTTCCTTCTACTCAATCTGGGCTGTGTTTGCTATTGTTCCTATAGTTCTTGTACATGCAGGGTTAGGTTGTTTATTTGAGATTTTTCTATCTTCTTTACATAGGCCTGTGTTGCTATGAACTACCCTCTTAGGACTGCCTTTGCTATGTCCCACGGGTTTTGGATTATTGTGTGTTAATTTTCATTTGTTTCCAGAAATTTTCTTATTTCTTCCTTGTTCTCATTGTTAACACGTTCATTATTTAATAACATGTTATTCAGGTTTCATGTATTTTAATGTTTTTGAGGGTTTTCTTTTCTTGAGGTTGGTTTCTAGTTTCAAGCCATTGCAATCCAAGAAGATGCTTGATGTGATTTCAATTTTCTTGAATTTGTTAAGGTTCGTTTTGTGTCCTACCGTGTGGTCTATCTTTGAAAATGATCCATGTGCATTTGAAAAAACATATATTTTGCTTCTTTGGGGTGAAATGTTCTATAAATATCAATTAAGTCCATTTGGGGTGAAACGTTCTGCAAATATCAATTAAGTCCATTTCATCTAGAGTGACATCCAATGTGGCAATATCCTTCTTGAATTTTTGTTGACAGTGTTAAAATCCCCTACAATGATTATATTGCTGTATATCTCTTTCTTAAAGTCCTCCAACATTTTCTGTATATATAGGTGCTCCTATATTGGGTGCATATATTTTTTACTGTATTAGTATGGTTATATCCTCCTATTGCATTACTCCCCTAAGTATTATGAAGTGACCTTTATCTCTTGTCATTGTCTTTGTTTTGAATTCTAGTTTGTCTGATAAAGGAATTGCTACCAAGCTTTTTTTCATGTCCATTTGCGTGGAATATTTTTTTCCATCCTTTCACTTTCAGCCTGTATGAATCTTTTGTTCAAAAATTCGTGGTAATTGGAAATGGAAATGACTTAGGTCAGCCAGTCTTTTCTCCAACTTCCACTTTTCTCCTCATTACCACTGTATAAAATTAGCCACACATAAATAACAGTTCCTCTAATTAAACTTTTGGGAATATAATATAGTCATTGGTAAATATTTTTATTCAAAAATGTATTCTATATATTCCAATTTCACTTCACTTTATAAATGTGTTATTAGTATCATAATCCAGTATAAATTTCCTTGTCAGAATTTCTGGTATCTGGAGAGAGAGTGCCTTAATTCCTGCACTGGCCCTGTCAATCACTAGTTGTGCAACTTCGATCAAGTTATTTAACTTCTCTGTGCTTCTCTTTTTCTCATTAGTGAAATTGGGATTATAATGATAATTATGGGATTGTTTAAAAATTAAATATTTTGTGTTTAAAAGTACATGGACATAGTGAACACTTAATATGCATTAATTATCATCACCAGCATCTTTATGGTCCTCATTATTCTTACCACCTCCCAAATGTTTAAATTACTTTACTCTTCCTTATAAACCATTACCAGTTTTTCATGAGTTGATTTATTTAAGGACTTTGCCCCCTCTGAGCTTTACTAACTCAAGAGTAATTGTTTATTTCTGACACATGAATAATGGTTGTGATGTCAGTAATGCACCCCAGACTCAAAGCGACTACTCAGTGAGTTTTATTTAAGTTCATCCCTGCTTGTTTACCAATGTGTTAGATGCCAGAGTAGGCGCTCATTAGGGAGTCATTCAATGTATGAAGATTGTATGTGAAAGTATATGTGATATATCATAATTTCTATTTGATATTAATAAAGCACTAAGATTTATATTAACAGATTAATAACCTCATGAGGGGCTCTTTCTCATATATATACAAATTTTTTTTTTCCTACAACTGAGTTAGGAGGCAGAGACTTGAAGTTGTACAACCTGTTCTTTAGAAAGCAATTGCCACTAGAAGAAGAAGTTCCAATCTCTAGTGCCAAGAAAGAACTGAAACTCAGATGCCTGTGTCCAGCCCACCATACCCAGAACATTAACACTTCCGAAGTGGTGGGACTAACCAATTCCACATAAATTTTTTTTCTTGCCTACCTTTGTGACTACTTTTCCACCTGATTGTTTTAAGAGGACTCTCTATTAATTCAAAACAAAGAAGGATATCAGAGCCATGAGATAATGTAACTTTGTCTGACCCACATGATCTAAGGGTAATACACAGAGACCTGCATCAAGAAAGAATGTGGCCATGGGGAAAACTGAGGAAAACGTTTACAGGCCAAGAGAAGACTGAGAACCTAGTGCACTTGAAGAGAAGAATGAGGGAAAGAGTGGTCTGAAATGAGATCGGAAAAGTAGCCAAAAGTGCAGTTACATAGATGTTGGAGGTTCTGTCCGACATTTAAATTTTACTCTGAATGAAGTGGGAAGTCACTAAAGAAGTCCTGAAGCATGAGATACTTTATTTTTTGACCTTTAATATATTTCTGGCTGCTGTGTACAGAACAGACTGAAGTGACCTGAGAGTAGAAGAGAAAAGATTAGAACTAGGATGGCATCCACCCCTCTGTTTCCTTGGTTTTGGGTTATGAACACCCATTACACTTCCTGCTCTACAATAAAATAGCCTTGAGGTCAGGAACAATGTCAGGTTGATTATTTTACCCATTACAATGCTTACAGTATCTCTTGTTTCTTGAATCATTCCTTAAAAGAATAACAGCTATGGAAACAATCAGATTTCCATGGTCATTAATGTATTTTATTACGCAACTTTAAATCATCGCTTTGCGTTTAATTGTAACATTTTTCCCATCGTTTTGATCAAAAAGTCTTCCAAATTAGACACATGGCATAACCAAAAGACTTGGCAAAGCCACACAGACTGTCACCAATGCATTACAGAAGAATAAAAAGGAATATTTATGAAATGGCCCCTTAAACACATGGTTCTGTGGAAAAATACTCTTTCGTTATCCATGTTGGTAATTGTTCATCAGCCCTATATTTACATCTGACTAACAGGATTTTGTAACGCTTCCCATGAACTAAATCTGGATATTTGACACGCATATGCTTTGTAAAAGCTGCATAGTATTTAAGTCATTACATAGTCTTGCTTGATAGAGATGAGAGACAGGCCACACAGGCAACCTCTCAGCTTTCTGTCCTTTGATCTAAAATGTCCTGCTTTCCTTGGTAAAAAGGAAGAGACCAGGTCTCATCTGTCATTTCTGAACTGATATGCATAACTTTGGCAGATGTTGTCTTCTGACTGCAAATTTCCATGCCATGTGAAAAGGACACAACACAAGCCTGATGCTGACTATAAACAGGATTGAGGAACTAGAAGCTACGGAGCTCACAGTTTCATGCAAGGGCTGATACAATGAATATTAGAGAAGTTCTAAAAGGCTCCCTAGGGGAAAAGATGTAATTTGAATTGTTAAAATTATGTGCCTGTCTGCTTTCCTGTGATTAAGTCTTTACAACACACGCATAATTATATTCATCTAAAATCTAAAAGTAAAAAAGAGATGAGACATTAACCAAGTGCATTTTATAATGAACAGTTCAGTGAGTTTCTCAGATGTCAGACTATTTTTTCTTTATTTTATCTTTTATACCATTATAAAAGTATCCATTGGTTATCTAGTGTTAGATCTTTTTTTTTCCCTCTTTGATGCAAAGTCCAGGAAAAACATTTAAAAAATGGGGAAAAAAAGTCTGAAAATTAATGATGGCCTCTTAAGAAAATTATAAAAAGTAAGGGCTTTTCATGTTTCTTTGAAAAGGCTAAATTTAAACACGCTTACTTAATGCCCATCAAATCTCTTTCTGGTACATTTTTAATCTCACCTTGACCCAATTACATAAACAATAGGAAAAATGATGGACTTGATATTCCTAACCATTGTACTTTTTTAATAACATACTAGTTGCCATAAGACAGCAAATCTCATTTAAATATTCTTGGGCCACATTAACAATGTTTGGGAATCACATTAACTTTTCCAGTTAATATTGCTATATAACAAGTCATGCCCAAAGAAGTGACATTTTTTAAAATTAAGCTCATGGATTCTATGTCTTTAAAGTATAGAGAGTATAGCAAGAACAACTCGTGTCTGTCCCATACCTGAAGCCTCAGGTGGAAAGGTACAAAAGCTAAGGTAACTTGAACACAGGTATCTGGAATTATCTAAAGGAGTCTGATGGTCCATGCTGGCTGTTGGCTGGGGCCACGGCTGGAGAAGCTAACCAGAACATGTTACATAACATCTTCATGAGGCCTGCATTTCTTCACAGCATGGTACCCTCCAGATAATCCTTATATCATGGCTCAGAGCTCCAAAGGTAAGTTTCCCGCAAACAAGCCAGAAATTGTCTTGCTTTTTACGACCAGGCCTTGCAAGTCATTACACTACTTCTGCCACATTCAGTTAGTTACAAACTAACTGAAAATTGGCTTAGATTTAAGGAGAGGGAAATTAGGGATCACACCTGGATGACTGAGTGGAAAGGTTCGAAGGAATGTAAAAGATGGGAGAGACGCACGGCCACGTTTGGGAAATCTAATTCCGCTTCATCTACTTTTACATGCTTGATGTCAACTGGGAGGTACTAAAACAAAGATCTCACTCAAGCGACAGGGAAACCAGAGCAGACAACCTGTACTTGCTGTGTTAAAATGGGTGTTTTAACCTGGCTGCTGTGGCTCAGTAGATTGAGCATCGGCCTGCGAACCAAGTGTCGCTGGTTCGATTCCCAGTCAGGGCACATGACTAGGTTGCACGTCAGGTCCCCAGGAGGGGGCGCGTGAGAGGCAACCACACAGTGATGTTTCTCTCCCTCTCTTTCTCCTTTCCCCTCTCTCTAAAAATAAATAAATAAATAAATAAATAAATAAATGCAATTGTTAAAAAAAATTAAAAAGAAAAACAGATGTCTTCCAACTGAGAATACTTTGCAGACATTTATTCTAAATAAACTTGGGAGACTCCCTAGAGAAGATTTGCTATGTAGTAAATACAAACCAGTTTTACTCTCTTTAGCTCATAACCTAGCTCCAATAAAGTGAGGGAAGAGCGCTCAAGGCAAAACAGTAGTTAAAATAAGTCTTGTGAACCCGTTGAACTGGATGGACTTGCAGAGCTCATAAGCTTAGTATGGGGGGAAGAATTCAGGGAGAAGATACACATGTTCTTGAAATATAACACGAGGATGCCACGTCTGTAAGTTTCTCAGGCTGGTGGAGCACAGTATACTAGTTACACCTCCATCCTCTGACTCCTGCTTAGTCTAAGCTGCCTTCTCTCTTGCCTCCTCCATTTAACAGTCTCCAAAGTGGTCTCCTCACATCTCCATTTGCCCAGTTCCAATTCCTCTGTCACAGAATGCAGAGTAATTTTCTTCTTCATTTTTATTGTTGACACTATTACAGATGTCCCTGTCCCCCCACCCCCACTTTTGCCCACCTCTACCCAGCCTCTGCCCCCTTCCCTCTGGCCTGAGTAGTTTTAAACAAACTTAGTCAGCTCTCTCTTCTGTTTAGAATTCTTCAATGGCTCCCCAGTTGCAAGTCCACCTCTGTCCAGGCCTTATCCCCCATCTCATACTTACCTCCTGTGGGGGATTTCTTAATCTCCAGCATCCTGTCTAGTGGCTGGGCTCCTGGCAACCCACTTGCCAACTGTTCTAAACTCTCATCGCTCTCTGAACTCTGTTATTTTTCTTAGGGCTTCCTGCTATCCCCTGGCTCAGATACCTGGATAGAATGGCTCGTTTTCTCCAGCACTGCTAGGAGTTCCCTTGTGCCCCGTATAGCTCTTAATACTCATCAAATCTTATAACGATTACTTATTTCATGCCTGTTCCTTTCTCTAGAACTTAAATGCCAACAAAATAGACCAAGAATATTTTGACTGCCACAAAGTATCTAGAAATAAGAACTAGAGACGTATTTGTTGAAAGAGTAAATCTTTAAAAATAATTTCAACATGTTTTTCAATTTCTCAAAAAACGCATTGCCAGAATTTTCAGTCTACATTTTTATTATTATATATGCTTTTAGGTTGATTTTATCATCTTTGTAAGAGTTTATATAAAGAGTAAAACAAAAATAAAGCACTAGGGCAGATTTCGTGATGTTGAGAGTAATTGTACATCTTTTCATCAGGACCAAGATGAATGTCATGGCTTGCTCAGGTCTACAGTTTCCTCATCCATTCTGTCTACATTCTTAGCAGCCCTTAGCTTGGGAAATGCTCCATCTCCATTGTACCTCTCCTTTTAGAGCAGTTAAGTTTTTGATCTCTAAACTTTTTATGGATCATCATATATTTAGGTCATAGCTTCTTGCTCTTGGTCCCTCTGTCTCTCTGTCTTTCATGTTCTCTCTCTCTCTCTCCTTCTTGCTCCCCCACCTCCTTTTACAATAATTAGAACTTTGAGTGTCAGCTTATATTTTACAGCAGGATTGCAAATCAAAAAGGCTGAGGTGATTTTGCAACATAAAGAGAATTTTGTGATGTTTCCCAGGGCAATAAAAGCTATACCTTGAAAATTTCTTTGGGCAAAAGGGCAAGAAATGGGTTATATAACAAAGGAGTTAAATATCAAAATATGTAACTTTAAGTGCATTTGTGGATGAACACTCTCTCCCAGAGTTTAATAAAAAGCAGTGCTGCATTTGGTTTACTTCGGAGCACAATATTTCAGAATCTATGATTATGCCAAAGACATGGTCATTACCTTAGTGGATGGAAAGGTCAAGAAGAGCGTGCACACCTGGACGCTCTAGCAGGAATCTCAATTATGGTCGCCGAAAGTGGAAAAGCAAGTGGCTATTACGTTCATCTGAGCAAAGCCATCTGTAATTTAGAGAAAGTGACTACCTCCAGGTTCAGAATGCATGAGGAAAAAACATAACTTTAACAAATTCTTACAAGACAGAGGTTACAGAGGTTAATAGCACGTCCTATGAATTCAGAAAATAGAATCCTTCAGTCAAAACATTCTCCCACACTTAGAAGCAAAGCACCACCACCAACAACAACAAAAACAGCTGTAATAAAAGCCTACAGTACAACCATTTGAAACAACTAAATCACTTGTTAAAAAGACTTCCGATTCCTAATAATAGTTTTTTATATTGTTGAGTGATTAGTTCCTTTGGTGGGTGGGGAGAAGAGCAGCTATTTGTTAATAAGCAAAGTTCCCTGTTAAGCTATTTGTTTATGAATCATGTGAGAGACTGGTTAATTCCAATTAGTAGTTATGGAGACCATAGTCAATGTATATACTTGGTAAAATGAATGAGAAAAATGCTTATATAAAAATTAATTTTTTACTGCAAGTTAAAGGATTAGTTAATACTGTAGATATAAAGTACATCTAATGTAACCTTTGGTTCTAATAATGCATGAGATATAGACACAGAAATATTTGTGGATATATTTATATAAAGAGAAAAAATGACTTCTCTTTTTAAACTTGTGAATAATTTTCTAGGACCTTTCCTCATTTTTTAAAAGAATTTATACATATGAACATAGAGATAACATTTTAAACTTGTAGATTCCTTAGTAACACATCTCTCCCAAGGATTTTGCTCCAAGATGTCAAATATACAACCTGTGATCTGTGTTTCTAAAATACCAACTGGGTGATTCTAGAAACCCTTAGGATAATCTCTGCTCTACTCAAAGTAATCTCTCTCTTTTATAGCAACACTCCCATAGTTTTACTCTCAATTCTATGTGGGTGATTTTCGCATCCACATTTCTAGTTTTCATTTCTCAACAGAGATTCAGATCAGATGTCTGGCTCCATACTAGATTTTCTCACAAGGGCGGCCTGCTGAACCCAAGTTCATGTTCAATAACAAATCCTTGAGGAGGCATTAAAAGAGACATAGAAAAAAGAACAGACATCCATGATCAATGGACTTGCAATGTTGGCGTGACCTTCATTTCACATTAGTTTGTTTCATCTGTGTATATAGCACTCTCTCAAAACTGGCTTTCAACCTGTGTCTCTGCTGATATTTCACATGTTTTATCTAGAGCTGAATTTTCATGCTTTTCATTCTAAGTTGTGCATATTCATAGAGCTGGATCATTTTTTCTTCCTCTATATTTTCTTGGAAGGTTTTAAGTATTCATACTTGATATCAGAAATTGTATCTATGAACTTAACCGTTGTCATTATTGAAAAAATGTCAGAGTTGCCCAACATTGTTTGAGGAGGGCTTTTCAATAGTGATCAATTTGCATGTCAAGGACTAATGGGGTTAGCAATTATGACCCCTGAGGAATTCTACCTCCAAACTGTGAATAAAGGTTTCTGAGGCTGGCTCACATTTTCCCTTAATAATAGTCTTTAATGAAGAAGATTTATGAAAATGTTGCAACATAGGCAGTATCTTAACCAATAAATTACTTTATTAAAATGTATCATTTGAGCTTCTATGAAAATGTGACCTTGTTGACATTTACGACATTGAAACAAATTTAGTAGATTTTCCAGTGTTCCTGCAAGCCAGCTATTACAACTGCCACCCTAAGAAAACCACAAAAACTGAGGTAAGGATTAGGAAGGAGCTCAGTCCCTCTTTTCCCTGTTTGTCTAGACTGCATCGTTCTTCAAGACCCATTTCAAACCCACTTTCTCTGTAATATCTCACATTATTCCATAGTGAGATATGAAAATTATCCCTTTGAACCACACCATACAGGACTTTGGGGGGGGGGGGACACTTATTTAATGGTGCTCATATTATAATTATGTAACACCTTATTCCACCATCTGAGTCATTATTTCCTTCAACATTTCAATATCTGATTCATGTAATATACTCAAATATCCACATCACCTCACACACAAATATCCAAGTCATATAATAGATACTTAAATACACGAGTTAATTGAACCATTTTCATCAGTCCTCAATCTGTCATTTCCAGTGTCTTCCATTTGGAAGCATATGGACCTCTGTCACTTTCAGCAGCAGAATCAACCTTATTAGTAACATCAACAAGTGGTGAAAGCGATGTTAGAAGAAAGTAAGAGAATAGTCCTGTCTATTTTGGTCTATAAAGCACAGGTCAAGTTGATGATTCATCATGCTACCTTTCTTTTATTGCAGCCTCTGAGATTGGCAGAGCCACCCCAGAAACCCTTGACATCCATTTCTGACTGCTGGCTGACATTGCCCTTTCAAGTATGAACCTGAATTCTTGGAGATGCCGTCCAATTTGCAGCAAGAACACTCCTCAAGGGAATCTTTGTCAGTGCTGATCAAGAAATACAGAGACTATCAATTTTGATTTTTAATCCTTTCACTTTTTTATACCCAATCCCTCAAACCCCCTCCCTCTGTCAACTATTTGTCTGTCCTCTGTGTCCATAATCTGTTTCTATGTTGTTTGTTCATTTATTTTGCTGTCATTTAGATTCCACATACACATAAAATCATTTAGTATTTGTCTTTCTCTGTCTGACTTATTTCACTTAGTGTAAAATCCTCCAGGTCCATCCATGCTGTTTCAAATGGCAAGATTTTATTATTTTTTATGGCTAAGTAATATTTTATTGTACATATGTACCTCTACTTTTTTATCCACTTATCTATTGATGGGCACTAGGGTTGCTTCCATATCTTGGCTATGAACATAGGTATGCTTATATTTTTTTAATTAGTCCTGAGCATGTAAAGGATAGCATAGGGAATATAGTCAATAATAGTGTAATAACTACCCCTGGTGCCAGGTGGGTAGTTAAAATCTTGAAGAGCACCACTTTGTACAGTGTATGATTATCTAACCACTATGCTGTACGCCTGATACTAATACAGAATGATACTGAATGTAAACTGCAACTGAAAAATGTAACAAATACAACTCATCAGTTTCTAATTATTTTATTGTATTTTACTCTTATTATGTTTTTGAGAGAAAATGAAATAAGGAGAAAGAAGTCTGAGTGATGGAGAAACAGGTAGAAACTGTTGTTCATCCTATCAATTTGTTTATTCTGTCTTATCCTTTCCTTCACTACACACACACACTGTCCACATGGTTTCCTGTTGTGAAGATGCTGTCTACACACATTCCCCCCACACATACACACTTTTTTATTGAACTTTGGTTGCTTGCGGTATTATTCTGTCATAGCATACTTAGGCATTTTAGAATAGATTGAGAGATTTTGACTGCAGATTCGAATCTTAAGAATAAAATAATAATAATATAACTCCATGACCTAAGGGTTCATTTAATCTTTACAATATTTCCCAAAGTTTATACATGGGGAAATCAAAGCACAGATTAGTTAAGGAATTGCCCAGAGTCACAAAACTACCAAATGAAAGAGCTGAGACACAAAGTAAAGCTTTTGGGCTCTCACGTCTGTGTTCGTGTTTATAACTTCTGTTTTTAAAGTCTTTGCGATGAACCTCCTTTATTTACTACTTTTGGGAAATATAAAGACATAGGTTTTGGTGACAAAGAACCAAGGCTAGATCTTTGCTTCACACTTCCTAGTTGTTGAATGACTTCAAACAAGATGGGTAAAACTTTCAGGTTCATTGCCCATGCAAAATAGATAGAATTGTATCTACCTGCTTGTTCTAAAGTATGTGATAATTAAGTTAGATAATTAGTATGAAAACACCAAGCCCTGTATTGGACAAAAAATATTTAATAAAATTTAGCTTTCTTTTTCTCATTTGAAAATCTTCACAATAAAGAAAACCAGTTTCCACTTAAAGAAATACAATTTTCTGCCTTTATGCTAAGAATAGCATATCTACTTATAAACACAAAGCCAAATTTCCTATGAGAATAAGTTAAGGACTGTCAGTCAGGCTAATACTACATGCATTTCAAAGAATCTTAAGATACCATTGATTGTAGAAACACCATTAATTTCTGTATTTAAAAGAAAAAAGTGCCACTAGCTAATATATTATGATGCCTTATTGTCACAAATAATAGTTATTTATACATATTAAAATCCTCTTTTAATCTGAAAAAGATTTATATCTCTTCCCCCTACATTCCATTGACCATCATTCAGTCACAGAGCTTCATGTAATAGCAAAGGAGCATGGGAAATACAGGGCATTATGTGGTTATCTGATCAGCTATCACATGGCCATCCACTTCAAGCCATCATTTTCAGAAAAAGCAACTTGATCAAAGTCACTAGCTAAATAGGGGCAACATGGGACTAGGTTCAATCAAAGATCTGTTATGTCAAGTACACAAGCTTTCACCTTCTCAGGGAAGTCTTCAGAGATGGAATTACTAATTGTGACAATACTCTACTCCATTCCTTTGATTTTCTGCCTAGAACACATCATAATCTAATGTGCTATATGTATTGCATGTGTGCTCCACCTTCAACTCCCTTCACAGCCCTAATAGAAGATAGGTTCCATGAACAGTTTTGTTGTGATCATTTTTTAACTTATTTGTCAGTTGCCTATATTTAAGGCTGTGAAACATTGCCTGGCACATATGAGATAATCAATAAAATTATGTAATTATTCATGTTAATTATTGAATAAGCAAAAGAACCTTCTTTATTTCAAACTTCTTTGTATAAAATATCTTTTAGGCTAAAAGAACAAATAAAGTGCACCAAGAACTTTCCTCTCATACAGTCGCAAAATTCTCTTTTCCTTCTCTTTAATGGAAAAATAATAATACTATTTTCCTATTCTGGAAAGAGGGTAACAGCCTGTCTCATTTTGAGCCTCTTGTTCTTTTCTTTCATATTCAGACAACCCCACCTTGTGGAATAGACAGTAAATTTGCTGAAGGCTCAAATATTCTGGCACCATTTTTGCAACTGCGGCTGTGTAAGGCACCATGTACCTGTGGCTCCTTAAAGTTCTCTGTTGATTTCCAAACGGCCCGTAATCACCCTGGGTGGGGGTGCTGGGCACAATGGCTACTATAGTCCCACATGAGCTCCTCCCTAAGGTGAGGTTGGAACAGCACATTGCAGTGATTTTCTTTTTTATATTAAATGAATATTCATTTGCCTCAGAGTTGCACCAGAATATGATGTTTGTTTCAGTGTGTTTTCCCAGAGCGGCTGTTTTCAACATTGTTATCTTGTAGCGCACATAAACTAATGACTAAAATTTTGTGACACACCGAAAAAAATGCATTTATGCTGAGCTGACCAAAAAATCGCTATAATTTTAATCCATTTACACTGGGAGGCTATTGTTATGCTGGCTGTTATCGTTTTATTATTATTATTATTATTTGGCAATCTAAGGGAAAGAAGGTCAGTGCCCCGAACTAAACAGGTGTGTCACATTTGAAAAATTCTTACAGCACACATTGCTGAAAATCACGAGGCTAGAGGAATATCTTGCTTTTTCATACAATGTATGTAGCTTTTAAGGTTGTGCAACCCTACAATTATAGGGGAAACCACAAAATGCTACAGCTAACTGAAATGGAAACTTCTAGATTGACTAGGGAAATCACCTACTATATCCTGGGGCGATTCTGATTGAACAGAAACTTTTACTAGGAAATAAGATGTTCTGGATTATATTATACCCTAAGCAGCACAAATTCCAATTTAAGCAAAAAGTATTCTAAGGAAATAGCCCTTGTTCCACACAGTGTTAACCGCCATGGCAGCTCCGAGGATGCTTTCTTTCACTGATGGACTATAATAAGTGAAACGTTAAAAACATAACTTTAGATTTAAATAAATAATATGTATTTTTAAATAAATACTATGTATTTTTCATTCAAAATTACTTCTGACTACAAACCATTTGCTCTATTTTTTGTAAACATGCAAATGAGGAAATGCATGCACAGGATGTTACTGTTAGTTGTTGAAATCATTCTTCCTTCATATTTTACTTTATACTTGTATGTAAATTCTCCAAAAAGTAATAAGTTTACCCAAACTTCTTTAAAGAAACTATTCTAATTTTCCATGTTACCCCCCCTATTCGTGTCATACAATAGTAATTTTATATAGTTCAATATTCATAGTTAGCTTACGTTTTAGAGTTTCTCCGTAATATTTATTGTAAATATATTTAGACAAAGTAGGGAGTCTTCATATCTAATTTATGTCTTTAATTTTAAATATCTAATATTGTAACTCCTCCATTTAAAATAATTTCTAATTTCTCACTACTATAATCAGAGTATGTTATTATCATCTTTATGATTTTATTTTTCTTTACAAAAGCTTATGAGTGAAGGCAAGAAAGAATGGAATTAAATATACACTACCCATAAAATCTAGTGCCCATGCATGAAAACATCCTGGGTCCTAGAGACTCGGATTTTCTCCTAAAAGCCCAGTCTCTTCTTCTTACAGGTTCTCTGCACATCTGGAAAGCAGACAGATTTCTTTTCTTTGCCAGTATTTGTGGATCAAATTACTCTCTTCCTTCAGGATGGTAAATAGAGGTAAATCTCAAGAGTCAGGGGTCCAGAGTGGATTTCCAATACCCATCGTCACCAGGTGGGCTGTTAAACACTTAGATCAGATAGTGTATGTTAAGTGTCTTGAAAGCTGTCTGGCACATAGCAAGCATGCAATTAATGTTCGCTGTTGTTATTACATTTTTAGCTCTAAATATATTTAAACATAGAACTATTCTCTTCAGATCCTTTATTCATTTCCAGAAGTTTTTAATTATTGTTACATGATTTTGGAACAACAAGAGATTTTGAGAACATCTTCAATAAAGGCATACATAAATGGGACTATATTTTAATCCCAGAAACATTGTTTCTCTTTCCTCTTGCCACCCACAGCCAATGAAAACATGAAATAACTTCATTAATCCTAAACTCAGTAAATTCAAAGTTGTAGAAACAGAAACACTGTAATTGGACTTTTTACATTTCAGGTAAAATTATAAGACATAATTTCATATTTTAGAGGCCAAAAACAAAAAAAGAAAAAGAAATATTCATATCAAATGACTGCTTAAATAAATGTAAATTTTAGATTATTATTAGAATTTCAAAGGAAATAAATTATCAAGTCTTAATTATAAAATGGTGTTAGCATAACATTCAGAATTTATCACTCTCTAAGTTTTATTTAAGAGGGTTGAATATTAATAATTTCAAGGTGATGGCAAGCCCTTCCCCTGCGGTGAGTGAAAAAAAAACCAAAGACAATAAAAATCAATCAGGAATTCAGGATCACTATATGGGTCCTATTAATTTCCTTTCATGGTACGTTTTAGATATTTTGAAAGTTCTCTTAACATTTGACAACAAGCACACATGATTAGATATATCACTATGGAATTTCAATTGTACAAAAGCTAAAATTATTTGGAGAAAAGTAAGAATAAGTGGTGTAAATTTTTCTATAAATGTAGTTGATTAATAGGTTCACATCTAGTGTATTCTAGAAAGCCTAAGAGAGAGCTTAGGCATGAAAACACAAATTACGTAATTACTGAATCAGTCTGCTCTTGACATTCATTGAATAGTAATTCTTTTCACATCAATTTTGGGTTTGATTTTAATGACTAAAAAATTGTTTTTCATTTTCAGATTGCAATCTAAGTAGCAATGCAATTACATCAGAGATTTAATGAAAAAGTTCTCTCTAATTTTCTCATATACATCATGACTATAATATAATGTGACCACTGTGTCCTCTGTCTGCTCAGAAGTCCTCACAAGGCCTTCTCAAAGGGCATTTCAAATAAATAAAATCCCCTCCAACATTCTTAGAATATTTTACTAAAAGGCAGTAGAGTTCATAGCATGGTCTCTTCAGTCCAGTTACAGGAATTCATAGGCCACTTCTACCATCCACTTTTTTCCAGCTTTAATGAGGTATAATGGACAAATATACAGTATATTGTATATATTTAAGGTGCACAATATAACGGATATGCATTGTAAAATGAATGCCACAATGAAGCTAATTAACATATCTGTCATGCATGTGTGTACATGTGTGTGTGTGGTGAGAGCACATAAGGTTTACTTTCTGCAAATAGCAATGGGAAAGAAATTTCAACTCATGATGGGAGAAGCAGGAAAGACTTAGTGACCACTTTTAACCCATCATACTACTGCTTAATGATAGGATCTCTTGCCATCTCTCCTACTCTGGCACTATCTTTTTCTCTCTTCCAGCTATGATTTTTAAATGGTACATGGCCAAGAGCTTGTGAGACTATTTCAGGTTCTTTGGACTCATTCTTCCAAGAATCTGGCTAGAGGTTGGTTAGTGACTCCTCTTCCAGATGGTACCCTAGGAATAGGCACAGGTATCAAGCTCTTAAGCCTTGCTATAGCCTGACATAAAATTGAAGGAAGGTGCTCTTTTCTAAAGTTAAAAAACTCAATTTTCCAAGGCTCGAAATTAACAAGGAAAAGTCAAATGCATGGGAAACAGAAACATCTCACAAGGGCGAGAATCACTGCCTCCAGGTCCTCTCTCCATGGACAGTGTTCAGCAAACATTTTAGCCTTGCCTTGCCAGTTCTTGCATTACAAGGAATAAAGGTTGAGTTTTTCTCCTTACCCTAATCACTGGAGATTCAGGAAAGTTACTAGTATAAATTTATTCATAGTCATAGTTGTCTTCAATGAATGTAATCAATATATTTAGTAATGAGAATAGCAATCAGACGGCAGTATCCTGGGAAGAAAACCAAGGGCTTTCTTTAACAATAACAGCAAAATGTAAGAAAAAATCTCATCTGTGAAAGACAAAATTTTGAACAGGTACTTTACAGCACACTGTCTCTGGGTTTTCCTTTTTTATAACAGCTTAACCTATGCTGAGCAGTATTAGCTCTCACATCTGAAGTTTCACTGTGCTATTTTTTGTCTTTTATTTGGCATTCATGACTATAGTTATATTTGGATATGTGTTATCTCCCCTATAGTAGTCTATGTTCTTTTAACCATTGTACTCTTTGTGGTTCTTATGCTTGGCACACCTGAGATACTGAATGGATGCCGATTGTACTAGATATATATTTATATACATAAAATATTAGCTTTTTCACATTACACTCAGTGAGATTCTTCAAGAAAAGCGTGTAGTTAAAAATTAAGAATGAACACTAGTGTTTAAATATTCATTTTCAGTTATAAGATTGTGCAAAGCACCCAATTTCTCTAAACTTAATATATTCATCTTTAAAGGGAAATTAATAAAGTGATGATTTTACAGGGTTGTGAAGACTAAATAATATTAAAATATTATTTAAAATTAAGGAAGTTTTAAGTATTATTATCATTAATGAAGTTCAATTTAGACTTATCTTTAACAACTTCTCTAAAGGTAAAATAATATTGTAGAGACTACAGTAATTAAGGATATTTATCAGAATTGGCAGGTTTTTGGTCCTTTTTTAATTTGTGGATATGAAAGAAGGAGATATCCTCATTTTTTGTGTTAAAACACACTGAAAGGAGAAAAATAATGCCCAGTACATAGGCATCAACAACTTCTTAACCAAGACAGTGCTTTGAATTTCAAAGCATTTCCTCTTCACAGCAACCAGTTAAATAACCAGAGACTTGCCTAGTGTGTTATTAATTATATTTCAATTATGAGAGGTTATCTATAACTGGCAAAAAATAAAAAAAAACTTATCTTCCATAGTAGTAGAACCAGCTTTAGTAACCTTATTTCATCCCAGATAAGCCAAATGAATAATGAATTTACACTTAGCAACTTCCCAAATTTCTTTCAACAAGCCCTGTAATTTGCTTACAGATGTACTATGCCACCAATAATGGGACCAGTTTGAATTCTGTTAGTGCGGCAACTGCAGATACCATTCCTTCCTCCTAATTATAATTATGCAAGCTCCTTTTGACTTTATCAGTTTCCAGTTTGAACGCAGTGGTTGTTTAAAGCTGTTTGAATAATTATAATTGTTGCTCTCCAATCATAGATTAATTCTCTCAAGAATAAATTGGGAGATAATTGAATGAGGCTAGTGCTTCAAAATAAAAACTGAGAGACATTTAAGAGAGGAAGTGAGGATATGTATGTATACACATACCCATATGCATGTGACATATTCTTAACTTAAAAACATATATTGAGTTGGCCAAAAAGTTTGTTTAGCTTTTTCTTTAAGATGGCTCTAGTAGTGTTTAGTTGTCTTCAACTTCGCTCAAGCAATTTTGTTCAATTGTATTGTAACAGTTGTCATATCAGCGTGCATTTTTTCAAAACTTATCAAAACTGGCAAATTTTTTGCAGCCATTTCAAATTGAAGATGGAATAAAATATGCAATGTTTTCAGTGTATTATGCTTTATTATTTCAAGGAAGGTAAAAATGCAACTAAAACACACACAAAAAAGATTTGTGCAGTGAATGGAGAAGGTGCTGTGATCAAATGTGTCAAAAGTCATTTGTGAAGTTTCTGGGTGCTATTGATATTTTGGCCAAATAATTCTTTGCTGTGGGGCTGTCTTATGCATTGGAAGATGTTTACTAGCACCCCTGGCCTCTACCCACTATAAGCCAAAATTGGGAGATATCCAATATACTCAAAATATCCAAATCAATAAAGTTATTGGTGAAAATGAAAAATTTGTCTTTTATTTTATGGAAAAAATAACTAAACAGACATTTTGGCCAACTCTACACACTCACACACACACACACACACACCAGTGTGTGTGTGTGTGTGTGTGTGTGTGTGTATACTAAATTAACTGAAAACCCTGATTTACAATGTTTATGTACTACATCAGATTCTTTCTATGAAATGAAGATAATGTCAACCTAAACACTACAATTTAAATCTGTTTTCCATAAAACATTATAGTAATTTAACTTAAACTTAATGTTGAGGGTATTTTGTCCCTTTGTTCATGTTGTTATGTGTTTGTCTTAAGGGGTAGTTGTCTGTTTTATGTTTACTCTAAGTCAGCATTTATTAAAACAGAAGACTGGCTCAGCCCAGTCACTCGCTTGTAGTGCAGCCATAATCTGGCCTTAGACACAAGAGCTGAACTCTTGCAATGTGTCTTCATGGACTCATATCAATCAGTAATGACACTAATTATTGCTAATGAGAACATGATAGGAGAGTCAATATATTGAACTTTAGATAAGTTTGCTAAGTCTCAAAATGATTTTCTCATAATGATCATATGTGGACCAGTTTTATTCATGAATGATATGATGGTAGAACTTTCTCATTGAAAGACCTCTAGCTTAAAATCATTTAATGTAATGAATGGAAGATTTTAAGCCAAACCAAAATAGTCTGAAATCTTTTCCTAACTATGTATTACTAACTTTCACAACTCTACAGGTCAGTTTCCACCACTGTATTGTGCAGGTAATAACACCTCTCTTAGAAAAGTAGTTATAAGGAATAAAGTTGGCACATGATGGAAATGTAGCAGAGAATGGTCAGCAGAAAAAGGGTGCTGAAGGAATGGTAATTTTTCAGATGCTGAGTTGAGACCTAGAAAACAGTACAAAACCTTATGAACTAACTGTTACGTGTTTCAGGGAAAATAACAAAGACTTTGAGAGAATTAGTTACATAAAGACCTGGAAGTTGGCTTTCCTGGCTTCATTCATAAATATCCCAAAAGCTGATACATAAAATAAGTTGATTGTATAAAGTATGTTTCACCATATACACTTGAAGTTTTTGACCTTTTTGTTTTGTAATCAGATGCATTTAAGAAACTTTGGTCTCCTTAGACTCAATTGACTTATGAATAAAATTTGCACTCATAAATCATTAACAAGTGCTTGCTATGTGCTAAGTGTATTACATGCACTAGCCCAGTTATCACTTATGACAAATCTATATGATAGTTATTATAACCATTTTTAAAATAATTTAAGTTAAGAGAAGTAAAATAATCAACATATATCCATAGATTAGTAAGGTTAGTATTAAAATAAAAAAAAAAATAGAAGAAGTCCAATTCTGCAGTCCAAAGATAGCAATGAACCAAGTAGTTACGACAAAGATGCCATTTACCTGAGAGTGAAATGGACCCAACATAGGCATAAGCTCATAAAAATAGCCTGATCTGAATCCAACTTGGAGCCCTTAGAAAGGTTCTGACTAAAAATAAATAAATAAAAAGGCAGGTTCTGGAAGAAGCAAATTAAATTTGTTTAGTACTTAGTACACGAATATGAAATGATAAAACTATGGGTTGCATTTGGAACAAGGAGGAACTTATGCAAGAAATACAAACTGTTTTGTATAGCAAAATCAAGTGCATGGCATCTGTGCTGTGATCTTGGCTGGTTCTTTGCCAGTTGTGTTGGTTCTTGTAATCAAGCACTAAATGATTTGTTTGATGGTTGAAAATGATACAGACAAAATAGGGTTTTTCTCTGTGTAGACAAAATACTTATCTCAGAATTCTCTGGTAGTACTATAACTGGATCAATGGGCACATATGGATTAAATAGAGTAAGAGTAAAAACCAGAAATTTTAGAGTCTGTGACCATCTCAATGCACTAAAAGAGAAGAAATTGCACACAAAACAATGGAACCAAGCCTACCACAACCTTGTGGTAATTGAGCAAATTCAAGGTCCTATACTGTCACCCCTTCCATTTCTATCCATATGGTAGACATCATATATAAATCACAACTATTATTTTCCCCATAGAGTTTTAACAGACTTTAATTCCTTTGAAATACAGTGAAACAGGCAGCCGCTACTAATTGATATGGGTCAATTTGAATGAAATCTAGCAGCTATCTTGAATAGGACTATTTAACTTAATAAATATATACTGAGCACTACCATAGTAATATCAGTCAATTTTTGTACTCAAACTAACCCAATATAAGAAGACATTTTAATTTAATATTCAATCTCAAACACTGAAGGGAGTATGAAGTCTTTTTCCCAAAGTCTCCTGCTTACCCCCAAAGATTACTCCATTGATTATACAAATGAGAAATCTCTATAACCTTATGCACATTGGCATGGTCAGATAACTGGGAATTCTGTCATGCCACAGAAAGATATGGCTGACCTAACACAGTAATGCAGGTTAATTATTAAAATTGAGAGTGTCCAGCAAGAGATATCCTTGCGTCCTAGCAATAGAGGGCTTACAACTGAACACAAGAGATCTATACCAGCAGGAAGGTAGAGAGATGATAGATAGCTTGCCTTTCAGTAAGTACACGAAGAAAAATAATTCTAAAAACAAGGAAAGGCATTATAAAATATGGGCATGTTACTGAGACAAGTGTTCAAGCACTTGCTTTATCAGGAATAGGAAAAAGTATGGTAGCTTTTTCTCAGAAATGAGGCAAAAACTCAAATTATAGAACTAGGTCCCAAGGTCAGAGCTCAACCTGCAACCATGTTGCTTTGATTCTAAGTCCTCTGAGGTTGCCTTTGGGAAGTTAAAGGCCTGAAAACTCAAGTCCAACTTCTGTCTTTGCAACTTATTATTTGTGTAACCTTGGAATAATTGCTTTGCCTTTCTGAACTTCAGATTTCTCATCTAAAAATTACTGCAAAAAATGAAACCTACGGCTAACATCCTACTCTGTTAAAGATGTTAAAGGTATTTTAAATAAGAAAGCATGTTTAAAATGCCTCATACAGTGCCTCAGAAGTGGACCTCAATAAATACTCAAATCCACTGCAGAATTGTCCCTCCTCATCCACAAGTGTTATCAGGATAGGGCCTAGAATTTGTCATGGAATGAAGAGAGAACTGAACTTCAAGTGGCTCCTCTAGGTCAAAGGAAAGCGAAGAAAGGACAATGGGATTCAGAAGCCACTTAAGGGCTTACTCTTCAAATAAACACTGGTTTGATTTTGGGAGCAGATCAGTCTAACAAAAGAAAAGATATAAACGAATATGACTTTATACAACTTTATCAAAGGAAGAATAATATGATAACTTCTTTCCTATAAGAAAATGCCCAAAATAAAAATAAAGGTGGTTGATTTCATTTCTCCAAGGACAAATTCAGCTTTAGTGCAACCTGCTGAGCTACCTTCCCCCTTTGCACCACACAAAGCCCAGGAATAGTATGTTGAAAAGACTGTAAGAGAAAAGGCTCCTACATATGAGGCTCAGCCTCATTACAGCCAGGCCTTCCTACAACCATTTCCACAAGATTAAGGCTGGGAAGGTTTTGTTTGAGAAAGATGCAAATTAGGAAGCCTGGGTGCTCATCTGTGGAAAAGTAGAGGCAATATATGAAATCGGCTTGCTGCATGTAATTTCATATGCATTTGATGTTTTGATATTCTGCCGGGAAGAACTGCCAATAAAATATTTCCTTACTGCCATAATAGAAGAACATAAAAAATTCCTCAATTTCTTGGATTAGGTATGTTTCCCTCCCTTTTTGGTGAACTGCATAGAAAGAATTTAAATAAGCATCTCTCTTTCTCTCCACAGATATTGAGAGCTCTCTATATAGATACATAGATAAGATAAATGTCTCATATACTGTATATGTATTAATATTATGTATTAAATACAAGTGTTATATATGTATTATTATATATAACTATATAATGCATAACATAATATATATTTAATGTAGCTTTCTAAACATTATGTGATAATTTTAAAATCCTTTCTCATATGAGTATTAGTGAAACTCACATAAGAAATAGTCAAGTCTTCAACCAGAGAGTTCTTCATTTTTGCAAAAACCCTAAATTCCCACAATCTAGTAGATAATAGCAAACACTACAAAGCACTACATTTGATCCTACCCAAGACTTAAATCTATAATTGTTTCAATAAATGTATTCTAGGTCATAACTCTTTCTGTTTTCCAAATATATTACATAGAAGGCACATATAACCAAATGCTGTCCTTTAGATGCTTAAGAAGTCAGAAAAAATGGTTTCTTTTACTGCAATAATCACTCTCATAGCATATAGTGATAATTTCTCTCCAATTAAGGACTCAAACTAATAGATATGAGTGAGCTCCTGGATTATCCATAAACCCCTGTACGATGTATGCCAAATTTTCTATATGTAGCAATGTACGTTTACCAAGAAAGATCCATAGCTTATATCATATTCTCTGATATGTGATTCCCACTAAATATAACAATAAACAGCTACTGCATTTGAGTATGTTTACCCTGAGATGTATCTGAAACATAAAAATGCATTTATATCCAAAAGGGAATATAGTATAAGGCTGCAACCTCTTTGTTTTCTACTTCTGATTTCAGTAAAGGTGGTGACAAAAATAATTGTACTCAAATATAAAGCTAAGTTTCCTGGGGTTTACATAAACAAACATCAAAGGAATACTAATTTAAGCAAAGGTTTCTCAAGAGTTGTCATGTATACATATTTATGCTAATTAAAAATGTCAACAATATAAAAATATTACTGTTTATGACTCAGAAATCAATGCAGCTATCCTAAATATCAGTACCCAATATTATGGACACTGCATCTCCATCAACGCATGTTATAACACACTCACCCTTCTTATGTTTATATTAAGTTTTGTACCAGGTCTCATCTATATGTACATAGAACAATTCAACATAACAAACAAATTTCCTGCAAATTTCAGGATATTTCCTCTTATCTCTTACAATGTGATAGTATTGGATTGAAAAATCTTGGTCCTTTTTTTGTTTCCTTTTATGACATTTCGTCACTGAAGGAAGAATGGATACTTCGATAGCTGCAAATTCCCAGTGGGTGGAGTCTTGTCAGGGTCGGTTCTAATGTGTAACCCAGCCAGTTGTCTGTGTCCCTCCCAGACCTTCTGTACTGGGGCACATTGGAGGTTTTTACATCCAGTCTCCAGACATGTTAAGCACAGTCTATCTCCATAAATCTAGGCCAGTCTATGTTCAAGCTCCTCAAGTCCTTCCTTGCAATTGACTAAGTCAACAAAGTTATATATGCCAATGTTGGGATGTGAGAAGAAAGGTGCAAATCCTTCACATGTTCTCCAATCCAGTACAGTCAGTAATCAAGCTCTTATTTTGCCCCATTTGACTCACTACTTTGTAACATATTCTTATAACCTAGTACTATGAAATAGAAGAAGGATGAGTGGAATCCCAAGCCAAACTTTTAACAAAAAGCATGGACTTCTTGATATCTGCAGCACATTCTTTCTGGGAATCTAAAGACAAAGAGAAAAAGTAAAACAGAAGCAAAAACAGAACATATTAACCACAATCTTGGCAGGGTAGGTATTAGATTCTGGGTGCAAAGTATATGGGAATAACTGCCAAGTTTTGCTTTAAAAAATGAGATTTGGAGCAAACACTGACCAAAACCAACAGCATTGTTAATGTAAGGTCAGGGCACATGAGCATACTTAGCACACTGGGGAGACAGCAGGTCTACCAACTTTACACAATTAACTGGCATGGAAAACAGTTTTAAAAAAATCACCTGCAGCCCACAAGTCTCATGGGAAACTGACCAAGCAGAGATTTCTCCCAAATGACCACAGAATCTAGATTAGTTACAACCTTCAGGGCAAAGATTTGAGCAAAATTTAACTCAACTTTTATATTATCTATACTCAGTGCCAGAGAAAAAAAAATGTTTAACTCAGACTTCCCCTACTTCAGGAGGGTAAAAAGAGAAAGAACACTGGTTTGTTGTATTCTTTTAATTTTTAGTTTTTAACTAACTAATGAGAGATAAAACCTGCAAACCAAGAGACAGTCCTGCCCCTTAAATGGAATATAGCTATAAAAATAATCTATTTTGAAGAAATTAATGATTCATTCCATAAAAGCTTATTAACTAACTGATGTACGTTAATGTTTTGGAGCCTGATCACCAGCATCTAATATGTGGTGTTCAACATGAAATATAAAGGAATATGGCTAATGAGAGCCTCACAAACTGATGTTTTGAAACAATTCAGTTGATTTCAACAGATGAAATATATCTATTAATGTGGGTCAGAGTATAATCCTCAAAACTCTTTAGAGCAGTTATTTTTTCCAGATTATGTTCACTTTTGTTTACCACTTGGAAAAAATAACACACTCTAATTTTATAAATAAATATATTATTTAAATATTGTTATATTTAAATTGACCAGATATTATAGCTAATTAATGTTTAATGAAAGTTTCTTGAGTGATTCAAGTGATTGTCATGTGCCATAATGAAAAAGAATCAACTTCTTAAGTGGACTTTGTCTTTGAGGGCTTGGAAACAGAGTTTGTGGGAAAACTCCCAAGGAAAATGATCAAGCAATGAATAGGTATCAACTGGTAATGGTGGTGACTAGGGGTGGGGTATTGGATGTGGCCTTGGCTGTCATCAAAAATCATTATCAATTCAATCAAATCCATCAAGCAAATAACGTATATATTAGGAGTTCAGAGAATTGAATAGTAGAAAACATTGTTAGAACTGGGTTATGTGATGAAGATGCTACCCAAATATAAACCCAGACCAATGAAAAGGAGGTAAGTCTGTGTCTGATTCAGCTGCCTCTCAATAGCCCTGAGTCTCAGCTTCTAATAGATGAATCAGAATGTGCAAGAGCAATTTCATGAGCATCTGTCTACTCAATATTCTACTGACTTTCCAAATCCTTCTCTTCTGGGGATTTCTGCTTTCCCTGATTTCACCTTGAATTTATCATGGTTACTCTTATATCTCTAGATTTTGATTTGAATAGATATCCTTAGTCAAGTTGTAGCTATTGAGTGTCCCCTGTTATGCCTCTTGCTCACTTTTTATGTCATTAAAAGTTTGACTGCTTGTGTCTACTGTGAAGAACAACTTCCTGCCTGGTATATTATCCACATCCCCATTCCTTGGGCTAGAGTTGATTGACTCTTGTATGACACACAATTTATTTTCACACTTTTCATTGTAAGTTTTTCTAGTATCCTGCAAATACCTAGGCCCTAATACAAGTAGGTTTCATACAAACATCCAAAATCAATCAATTTGTAGAGCTGTATGAAAGTCTACACAGAAATGAATTCTAAGTCGGTGTCAAGGCTCAGTAAGTCAGAATCTAGGGCCACATACAAGTTCAGCAAATAACAGCATATTTATTCATTAATATTAATTAACCATGGTATAGGATGCAGGATACCCCTTTGTCTACAAGTGGAGCTTAACTCATGATGCACATATAACATGTTTTCTGCCCAACTTCCTTTTGCTAAGAGAACTACCTCTCCCTCATTCATTTGGCAGCAGCTTCAATCTATACACCACTAAGTAGACACATTCACCTCCTCATGGAAACCTCCTTTATGGGAATATGTTCTAGGCCTTCCATCCTCGTTGTCTGTCCTCCACACTTTCATAATTCTTACAAAGGGTGAGAAAATGACCCAAAGCACATTCCTTTCTGGGGACAGATGTAAAATGCCCAAGAAGAAAAAGCATTCTCTAACCCTAAAGTAGCTATGAGATGACATACTTCTAGAGCTGTCAGTGACCATCTTTACTGCTTGCATAGAGGAAGACTATCCAGAGTAGGGCCAAATAAGACCAACATGTGCATATGCACACACACACAACAAAGAAGCAGAGATTGCAGTGTTGAAAAATGGACAAAGAGAAGGTAGAGTAGAGACATTAATTTTTCAATTCTTCCTACTGAGGAATTCCTTTGTAATTATTTCTTTGAGTAGGTAAACTGTGTCTTGTCTAGCTATTACTTCCTTTTGCTCAAAGTGTTTATTCTTTTTTAAAAATAAATATTTATTCAATGCCTATGATTTGCTAGGCCACTCTATAGATAATGGAAATACATCTACAAACAAAACAAGTTAAACCCTAACTTCACAGAACTTAAGTAATTATTTATTTAAAGTGTGCTATGTAGTAATATATGCTAAGGAAAATAAATTAGAACAAGAATGTAGACACTGTCAAGGGTCAAGAGCAGTTTAAAATTTATACAACATGGCTAGGAAAAGTATTTTAATTAGACTTCTGCCATATCTCACTACCAAGATTTTATTACAAAACCCAATATAACATGGGTGCATTATTCTATTAATGTTATTTATCACCTTTTTATCTTAATCTTCATACTGCCATTGAAAGAGTCTATCCCACAAGAGTGCAGCATAATCTTTTCTAGCATTTATTCCACCTTTTAAGTGTTTTCATTTTTTTAGTTTTTAACTCTATAAGTATACCTGTGTCTTTATAGTATTTGGTTTCTTCAAAAACTCAAATTCATACTGGTTATTTGAAGCAACAATAATTTGCAGTAGTTTGTACAATAATCATGGTTGCCTTATTAGCTTTTTTTTTTTTTCTAATACTGCTGTATAAAAAACAACCCCCAAATCTCAATGGCTCACAACAACAAACATTTTACTTTACACTCATGCTCTAGCAGATTTTTGATCCATGATGGATCAAAGGAGCTTGAGAAAGATGAGGGACAAACTACTTCTTAAGGACATAGCTCAGAAATGGCATCCTATCATTTCCTTCTGAAGTCCATTGGTCAGTACAAGTCACAAGGTCAAGCCAAACATAAATGGGATGGAGAAGTATCTTCTACTCATAGTGAACCACTGGAAGGGTAGAGAAGAAAGGAATAATTTTTAATAAATAATACCCTATAACATAGCTACTAAGTAATTTTATAAACTGAGCACTATAATACTAGGGAATGGTCTAAATATGTCTACACAACAGAAATTCTGGAAACTTTCCCCTTGTCACATCATATAAGAAAAACTGTCAGAAGAAAGGCAGGGCTTTAAAAAACTATGTACAGGTGTACATCCATAAATGGAATATCTCCATTAAGTTGCCTGAGTACACCATGCTATAGTCTGCCCCCTGCCTTCTCCCTGAAATCCTCTGTCCTTAATAAATGATATTCTCTTTTGCATGATAATTAATTTCATGAGAGCTGAACCTTTGCAAAGCCCTGCTTGGCATTCTACACACCCTACTTTACCTTTGCTTCCTGTATTTGCCCTTTATAAGAGAATGTGCATATGATTGTAATATACTTATTATTGTAATTTATCAGAAATGTGCTAAGATCCAATGGTTTATCACCATTATGGGTTCTCACTGTATATTCACCTCTGCACACCCATGCTTAGTTTAGTTCTGGCTGTAGGAATATTCAAATATCAGACAATCCACTTAGTCTGAATGATCTTTAATTTTCTTTTTTTTTTTACTTAATATTATGCACAAAGGTTTGGAATGTTGTTTTAATAAAGTATCAATAATTCTTCAGTCTTAACAAACTCTAAAATCCTTAACAATAATCTAAAAAGTCATTTTGCCAGCTGCATTTAAACAGCATTTGCTTCAACTTTTAGCTCCCAGCCTTGAATTTTTTTATCCCCAGGGTCGTCTTTTCATTCAATGTTCAGTTGTGTTCAGTCTTCAGCTCGCTGTTCGTTCTGCCGATCATTTCACAGCAATGATTTTGGCAGACAAAGCAACTCCGATGCACAGCCAGGTGCTCACTTTGGCACCCTCGCCAGTGGAAGGGGTTGACTCAGAATGTTCCACACCTGTGAATTGGCTACCCAACCTTAGCCAGCTCCCATGAACTTAATTATGATGCTTTATTTCAAAATTTTTTGAAAATAGATAAGAGAACATGCACAAAAATTCAGATGCTACTGCTTCCTGCCATCCCCTGTCATGTCCTCCCCAGCACTCCACTTCCATTAACAAATTACTGTTTGTTCATCATAATTTTTTTTTTATTTGTGGGATATGGAAATAAAATAGAACTCATTATGTCTGACGAGCTAATTAATTCCAATGGTGAAAACATCTCTGTGCTTGTCCACTGGATTGTGACTAGGGTTTTTAATTAGAAATCCCCATGGAGAAGTTAAGGGTCCATGGATGGCCTTGATATCTGACATGTCTCTTTTTGAAGCATATGACAGGTGGAATTTTATAAAAAATGAAATTGTGAATAGAACAAGGCTTAAAACACTTTTTATCATAACTTCCCCTTTTCTTATTCTCAGGCAATGGATTTATTAATATTTTCTCAAGAAGAATGTATTTGTATACTGTGAATAGCTATTCATTTGCTTAATACCTTTCTTATTATTCCATTTGTTTTGTCTACTGAACCAATTGGTCATAATCTATGTTTATTCTCTACAATCAAAACTAGGTACTGGCATAAGAACAGGTAAACAGATCAATGAACTAGAACTGAGATTCCAGGAATAAACCTCTACGTGTAGTTAAATGATTTTTGACAAGTGTGCCAAGACAAATCAAGGGGGAAAGAATAGTCTTTTCAACAAATGGTGCTGAGACAACTGAGTATCTACATGCAAACAAGTTAAGTTGAATATCTTCCTCCCCACATAACCAAAATTAATTCAGAATCAATCAAAAACCTAAATATGAGCAATAAAACTTTAAAACTCTTGGAAGAAAATAGGTGTAAATGTTCATGACAGAGAATTAGGCAGTGGTTTCTTAGACTGCACCTAAAGCACAACCAACGAAGGGGGGAAATAGATAAATTAGTCTGCATCAAATTTATTTATTTATTTATTTTGCTTCAAAGGATACTATAAAAAAGTGAGCCCTGGCTGGGTAGCTCAGTTGGTTAGGGCACATACAAGAGTCAACCAATGAATGCCCTGCAAGTGGAATAGTGAATCAATATTTCTCTCTCTCTCCCTCCTTCCCTTCCTCTCTCCCCCACTCCTTCTCTCTCTTTTTCTCTCTCTCTAAAAGCAATAAATAAAAACTTTTAAAAAAATTTTAAAGAAAATGAAAGGACAATCCTCAAAACAGAAATACCTATTAATCATATATCTGGTAACAGTCCTGAATCAAGACTATATAAAAAGCTCCAAAATAAAAAAGAAACCTCAATCTAAAAAATGGTTAAAGGATTTGTGTATATATTTGCCCAAGAATACATAAACAGACAATAAGCAGACAGAAAGTTGTTCAACATCATTAGACGTTAAGGAAATGCATGTAAAATTAATGAGATACCACTTCACATCTCCCAGGATGGCTATAATCAGAATGACAGATAATAACAATTTTTAGCAAGGATGTGGAGAAACTGAAATCCTTCTGTTTTGCTAATGGTGATGTGAAACAGTGCAGCCACCTGGAAAATAGTTTGGCAGTTCTTCAAAAGTTAAACATACAGTTGCCATATGACCCAGCAATTGCAATCCTTAGCTCTATACCCAAGAGAACTGAATATATATTTTCATGTAAAAACTTACACTGGATGTTCATAGCAACATTATTCATAATAGCCCTTAAATTAAAACAATCCTAGTGCTCAACAAATGAACTGGTCAACAAAATGTAATGTGTCAAGACAATGGAATATGCTTCAGCCATTAAAAGCAATGAAACACTGATAAATATTTAAGTACAAAGCTTAAAAATTATAAGTGAAAGAAGCTACACACATACAGAACCACACACTGTATGATCCATTCATATGAAATGTCCAAAACAGGCAAACCCATAGAAACAGAAGTTAAATTAGTGGTTGCCAGGGGCTTGGGGTGGCAGGGGGGTGGAGAAAATGAAAATGACTGCTAATGGATATGAGATTTCCTTTTGGGAAGACAAAATTGTTCTGGAATTAGATATGTTGATTGAACAATCTTTTGAATATACTTAAAAATCACAGACTTGTATACTTAATGGGGTGAATTTTACAGTATGTGAATTATATTTCAGTAAACATGAACAATCCATTGACACATTAAGCAACAGTGAGGTATTTCAAAATCATTTTGTTTATTGAAAAAGGGTAAAGAAAAAAGATATGTACTTTATTATTCCATTTATTTATTGTAGTGACAGGAGGCAGGTAGCTCAGTGGTTGCCTGGTGGGTGGTTTGACAGCAGGGAGAGAACACAAAAGGGTATAAGTGAACTTTGGGGGGTGATGGATATATTCATTATCTTTATTGTGATAATGGTTTCATAGTTATCTACATATAATAGAACTTATCAAATTGTACTTTTTATATATATATGTAGTTTATTATATGGCAATTGTTTCTTAATGTAGTAGTTAAATGAAAAACTAATACTGAACCTATCAGTAGTGTATAAATCATCACCTGGGAGGAGACAGGCCCAAACCTAGAAAATTATTGTTAATATTTTAGCTTATACAATTTTTATGATGCAATAAATTGGACTTGATCAGTAGTAATCACTTTGAGTAATTTATGTCTGTAGTATCTGAGCCTCAAAGTCAGATCTGTTCAACCATAAAAATCCCAGGTACTGACTAGTCTCTTCTCCAAAAACCTCTACCATTTTCACACAGATGAGATACAGGGAGAAATACAGTTAAAATGGAATTTTATCCAAGGGAGGTGCTCATCAAAATTTCTACCACCCACTCCAAGTCTAGGACAAAGCAGAGATAAGATGTATCCTGAGGAAGCTCGCCACTGTCCACCAGTGAGAGCCGCCAGCCTCTGTCTTTTGCCTACTTACAGGGCAGGGCTGTGGACATTTCCACATGATTTTCAAAGCAGGGCATCAACTCTCAGGCTCCGTGGAGTTACAGTTATCACTTTCTTCTGTGCTAGGATGAAACCTCAACTCTCATTTGTGTTAAGATATGTGACTAGGGGCAATGAAAATAAAAATTAACTTTATGAAAACCAGTTGGAGTCACTAGCTGGTGGTCAGCCACAAGAATCCATGCTGAACTGGTTTTTGCTCAGAGAAACAGAAAGCAGACATTATTAGATATTATTTACTTGAGCAAACTCAAGAAGTGGGCATAACTCAGCTCTCCCATGTGAATACCAGAATTAAGATATGGGTACAAGTTTCTTGGCAACCCAACAAAATAGCAAGGTAACTGCTCAAAGTTAGAATACTGTGTTTATCTTTTATATTGCAAAAGAGATTACATGAACATATTAGCAGGTTCCTGACAGTGGACAATTACAGGAATGTTTGGCCCAAAAAGCAATGACTGCAGAAAACAAGGTCACAAGCATTTGTAAAGCCACCTGAAAATTACGCCCTAGATAAAGCTCCATGAAAAAGTAGGTCATTGTGTTTAATTCTAATGCCTACAGCAGTACCTAGCTGCTAGGTGGCATTCAATAAATCACTGAATGAAGTATTCTGAGTTTTTAATGACCAAATGATCTGTTGTCATTGAAGTCCAGAATTACGTTAAAAAGAATGGAGTGTGTGTGTGTGTGTGTGTGTGTGTGTGTGTGAGATGGATCGTATGCGTGTGTGTACAAGTAGACAAAAGAGTCTTAAATGGGTTTATGGTCTAACTATGGTGAAGGATCACTTGCTTAGACCTCAGAATCACCATTTTTAAAGCTTCTTATTTGAGACTGAGGGAGAAGGATAACATGGGGGGAAGGCAGGGACACAGTTGATCCCAGTTTGAAGGAGTGATCTAAGAGGTGATGTTTTACACACGATATTTATTCCCCAATTCAAAATTTGTTCTCTGCTCAGTCCCTTTGCCTGGAAGTGTCTTTCTCTGACCCTTTGTGTGACAGGGTCTAACTCATCTTCAGGAAAGAGGAATGCCACTTCATGCCATATCCGTGCTTCTCCTGGCCCCAATTACACTGTATTGCATCCTCCTGTATTTTCCTAATAGCACTAACACCTTACACTAATATTTTTTCATTAGCTTTGTAAAATTCATTGGGGCAACATTGGTTAACAAAATTATATAGGTTTCAATTGTACAATTCCATAATATATCATCTGTGCATTGTATTGTGTGTTCATCACCCAAAGTCAAGTCTCTCTGTTGTCTTCCCTGTTTGGAGGTCAAGGAATGTGAAAAGAGGTGAAACCTGAATCAAAAGCCATCGTCTCTAGGCAGTGCTTCCAATATGCTAGTGCACAGGAGAATGAGGTAAATGATTAAATGCAAGTTGAGGATAGTCTGTGAATTTTAATTATCGCTACCCTCCCCATCTCCCATTGCCATGGATAATTGAAAGCCGGCCATATTGCTAGGTAACGCTTCATTCCCTACATAACTTGGCACTTAGAAAATGTTTTGCAAGAGAAGCAATTACAGCAACTGTCTCGTCTGGGGTGGGTGGAGGGTGGATATAAACTGATCCTGGATGATATTTTTACTCTTTTACCATATTTATAGCATAGATTCTTCATCCTTCTTTTGAAAACTTTCAAGTATATATTCTAAATGGCTATACCTACCTACCTGTGCGGGGAGAGGGAGATATTGCAAGAAGTACATAGCATCCCATGTGCAGTTACCTTCTTCATGTCTTACATAAAGACACACCGAGCAATGACAACTGTGGTGCTTTGTGTCCCCAACCTATATCCACTGGAATAGTTACATTCAGTCCGTGCTTAAACAAAGATTTGAAATTAAGAAAAACAAACAAAATGTAGCTTTGGGAGAATGTCTGAGAAGGTACTGCAGTAATTCTGTTTGCCCTGCAGATTTATTGGTGCTTTGGCAGAGACAACTTACAGATTTTTCAAATTGTTTGAGCACCTCCTTTGTTCATTTCACTACCTTTTCCAACTATCTCGATTCCTAAGTCAATGCTTTGTCACTCTGACACAGCCAGGTCAGACTTCCTAAATCATGGCACTTGAGACAATCATTCTAAACCTTGAAGGCCTGGGTGGCATTCTGCCACTTCATACTAATGGCCATTCCTAGACCTTCTTCTAGGACATTTGCTGTACAACCTCTCCTATGCCATCCTGGCCTTCTGTGACAAAGGCATGCAGAGATATTTTTCCAGCAAGAGGGATGAACCGGCATTTTAGTCCTGAGCTGAGCAGGATCCATTTGGTGTTATTAATATAACTTGTATTTTCTAATATGTCAGTTGGTACAAGGGATCTCTGAATAATTAGAAAAGTATATCAAATACAGGAATCTGGGTCAGAACAATAAACTCACCGATACCTAAAAAGTCATCAGATTTACAATTGAATGTGCAGATATCTCCAACTGTGTGTCCAATGTTGTTTGTTTGGGTTTTTTGTTTGCTTGTTTGATCTTTGGTAATTCTTTTTCCTTTGGGTAGTGGATTATACGTTCCAGGATATATTATAGTTTTCTTTCAAGACCTGCACTTTCTGTTAAAAATTTTTTAAAGTGCTTTTTCTGGAAAAACACTTCTCAGCTTAAAGTTATCATAAGTTATGATATGAGTGAGATTGCTTAACCTCTCATTACCTTAAGAGCAAGTGATTCCTACAAACTCACATGGCACCTCCTGATCTTGAATGTGAATACTGAAGCCATTTTCCTCACTCTTATCAGAGACTCAGAGTCCTCCCATGACCCCAGATAACTGGTGGAAATGTTGGTGTGGATGGATGGTTCACAGAATTCTGGAAACATGGCTGACCCTCCTATTTGTGTGTGGACCTTCTGCTGTGCGCTCCCATGGTGGCCTGCCCCATCTCCTCAGCAGATCTTTAGACAATGGCAATTGACTATTTGTGTGCTTTTTGCTATTAAACTCTATATGTGTGTCATTATGCTAAGTGATTTGCCAATGTTATATAATGTGAACTTCACAACCAACCTGTGAGCTCAATACTTTCATTAAGTCAATATTCTAGAAAATGAAAAATGTGTCTAAAAGGTGTTAGGTAGCTTGCTCAAGATCATATACCTTGTAATTTGCAGAATCCTGATTGACTAAGGGTTATGTGACCTCAAAGAGAACAAACTTAACCACTATGCAAAAATGACTCTCTAGTTCAGCGGTTCTCAGCCTGTGGGTCGTGACCCCTTTGGGAGTCAAATGACCCTTTCACAGGGGTCGCCTAAGACCATCAGAAAACACATATGTAATTATATATTGTTTTTGTGATTAATCACTATGCTTTAGTTATGGTTGGGGGTCACCACAACATGAGGAACTGTATTAAAGTGTCACGGCATTAGGAAGGTTGAGAACCACTGATCTAGTTGATAAACCAGTACTGAATATTTTAAAAAGGCAATTTCTATTGCTCTTTAGGGGTAGTGAATTGAATAATGCAATTCAAGACAGTTGTCCTCACCTATACATTAACTCAAGACAGATTAAGGAATGTCTGCAAAATGCAGCTAATGATCATCAGGTTCCAAAGGGCACAGCCACATATGATAGAAACAGATTGGAAAAAGGGTGGTAGGGTGTGCGGGTGGAGGATAAGAGTTAGATATGTATACATGCACGCTTTCATTTAACTTTATTGTCATTTGTCCATTTCTAAATTGATATGCTTTTAGTTTTTAATTAAATAACAAAGGAAGAACAAGGGATCAAATCATCCCAAATGCTTTCAGTGAGAAATAACAATTGCTAACATTTGGTACATTTCATTCAAGATGTGAGATATCCAATGATTCTGTGAATCATTTTATCAGTGTAGATAGATAAATTGACAGACAGAATCACAAGATTGATGTTTATAAAGACATTATTGAACATTGATTCATATTCTCTATATTTATAAAAATAAAAATATTGAGATAAAATTAACATAGGTAACAAAAATGTTGGCTTCTAGCTAAATTGAAATAGTTACTAAATTTAAGAGGTGTTTAACAGTAAAGGGTACTACTAAAATATCTCAACACAAAGCTTAAAACCATGAGAAATATTGATCGTGAAATATTTTTTAACTACACCTTACAAGTTTAATCAAGTTTAAATTAAATCAATCAATTCTGCTATGAAAGATGAGGAAGAATTTTGTCTCCCTTCTAATTTTCTTAATTATATTGAAATTTTAAACTGTCAGTGTTCTTAACATATATATTGTCTTCTGTAATCATTTTTTAAATTTATTTTAAATTGACTAAATGCTCACTTCCAGTAATTTTTAAATATATTCAGTATGAAGTTCTTTCTTTATTATTAATTCATTCCTCTGTGGGATCCATTTCATTACCAAGAATTTTTTATCCTTCAAGAAAAATGGATGGGTGCTACAATTGCTGAATTATTGCCTTTTGAGAATGCCTGTCTCTTGGCTTTATTCAAATAATGACAATTTGTGCAAAAATTACTTGTGATACATTGTTTCATTCAAAAGATTGTGTAAATTGCTTAATTAAGTTTTCCTCTTCATTGCTAAGTTGCTCTTTCTACCTAAACACTGAATTTCTTCTTTATCCTTGAATATCAGCATCCCAAAAATATATCTTGATTTACATCTTTCAGTTTTATTTCCACACCACTCATTAGTAGATTGTATATCCTTTTAAAATGAAGACTATGGTTTTATTTCAGGAATACAGTTCTGGCATTATTAAACAAATGTTATGGTCACTTTTATTTTATTTAGTTTTTGAATTATATTTTATTGATTATATTGTTACAATAGTTCCAATTTTTCCCCCTTGCTCCCCTCCACCCAGCACACCCCTCCCCCAGCTACCCCCCCTCCCAAGTCCATGCCCATGGGTCATACATACAAGCTCTCTCGCTTCACCCTTTCATATATTCTTCTTCTTTTTTAAAAAAATAATCAATTAATTAATTTAACAATAAAAAATAGCAATCCCTTCCTCTCAGACTTAAGACCCTTTACAATCTTATAAAGGACAATGGACAAAGGTCTCGAGCTCCTCTAGTTGCTTCAAGCTGGACATGGTCGTCGTCCTACCTACCCGTGGGTCAGGAAATCCCTAATAAGAGTAGGGGTGTGGAGGGGAGGGTGGCCTTCCCACAAGGGGAAGGACCGTGCAGACTCCAGGTCAGTTGGCTGTCCCCAGACAACGGCATGCTTGGTTTAACAGGCTGGCATCCTTGTTGCATTCTGGGGGCAACTGGTCACTTTTATTTTTAAGTACTTATTGAGATTTATTTTTTTAAGTGAAGTCATTTCACAATTCTAAGCATTGAGATAATGTCTTAAGATGGCATCTCATTTTTTACTTATTTCTAGATTTCTCTACAAGATCTGAGGTCATTTGATTGTCATAGACTATCTTAACTAAAACATGCATCAGCACCCTAAGAATATAAGAACATAAAAACATTCTGTCACTTAAAATTATAAGGTGCTATTTATTGTTAGATGTGTTGCAATGTATAAAAGGTTAAAATATGCAACAAAGTAGGTCTCAGAATTGATGAAATATGAAGCTCTTTTCATTTTTCAGATAAAGACATCCAGTCAAGTTTAGTAAAAAGACTGAGCTAGTTAGTGGTCAATCCAGAAACCTTCACTCCCACATATTCTAACTCCAGTTTTCATTTATCTTCCACTAAAACAGTACTCTCCATTCTAAAGCATGTGGAGGTAGAAGGAAAAGCTAGAAACCCAAGCTCACAAAAAATAAAACAAACAAAAATACTAAGTTAATTTCAAATAAAAATGTCTACTTTTCATGTTGATCTCCTATATTAAATCATTTTAAATGAGCCATGTGTAACCTAAAGTCCAGTTTCTTTGCTTCAGAAGTTGACAGATTATAATCTGTTATACTTTTCTTCCTTTCATTTGTGGATACAACTGAACTGAAGGTCTATTGATCCTTGCCTGCCCAGAATTTAGAATGCCCTATTATACCGCAGTTGCACCTTCATTGCCTGGAATTTCATCTTATGATTGAAGAAAATTCTATCAACTGTTGAATAGTGAATTCTCATTGGCTATTTATAAAATATTAGTATTATATTGTCTGGAAGCAATTAAGCTTAAAATAAATATAAATAAACTGTCTTGACTGAGAGTAGTTTTTAATTTGTTCAAGAGCATCAGCACTATCTGGATGACTCAGTTGGTTGGAGTATCATCTCATACACCAAAAGGTTGCATGTTCAATCCCCTAGTCAGGGCACATACAGAAAGCAACTGATCAATGTTTCTCCCTCACATCTCTCTCCTCTCTCTCTCTCTCTCTCTCTCCCTCTCTCTCTCTCTCTCTCTCTCTCTCTCTCTCTCTCTCTCTCTCCTTCCTCTCACCACCCCCATCTTCTCTAAAACCAATAAAAACATGTCCTCGAGTGAAGAGTGAAATAAATAAATAATTTGTTCATAAGGACCAGAGAGAAAAAAAAATTATTAACATGACTAATAGGATCAGTGGCTGTTAAGATTCAAATACATCTAAAAAGGACACTAGTTAATTTGAGTGTGACCTATACCCAGAGGACAGCTTAGAAAACTTTAGCACCAGAAGTTTTTTTTATGGGTTGAAGATTTGGTTTCATGTCCCAGCTCCACCCAAAATTATGGTGTGAGATCTGGCAGGTCAGTTTACTTCTCTGAGGCAGAGTTTCACGACCTCTCCTAGATAGATGCAAAGTACTAGATGGAAAAGTGCGCCCTCTAGCTGTGCTGGCATGAACACAGGTAAAACTGAAGTGATACTGTTACTAAGAAAAGGGTGAGAGAAATTTTTCTGGGTGTGTACGTAACAGTGTCCATCTCAGAAAGCTACCAAAATTGCCTTTTATAATTAAATAAAAATAAAATATATAAGAGAAAGTATTTTAAATAATGCCTTATTGGTAAACACTTTTTTTTAACTCATAACTTTTCAGGCAGAAAGTAATAGCTTGGCTTTGATTTTGTGTGTGTGTGTACGCATGTGTGTGTTTTACTGTTTTACAATCTCAATACTCTAGTTGACAGAGGAAACTCAGCCAAGTTCAGTGAAATCCTTGGGTCAACCAGAATTGTCACAATCATTTCACTTAAGCAACTTATGATGCAAATAGTGACCCAGGTGAGGGCATTTAAAATGCATGTTCATTTTTATACTGGCCCATTAAAATAAAGAGGCATTTTGTTGAAGCAAGATGATTATCTCTAAGATACTGTTCTTTCATCAAATTTCCCAATTTAACCCACTTCTGAGCTCTCGCAGGGTTTGAGTAAAGAGTATGATAATTGAATTGCTTTAGCTAACGATACCCTCTGATGGGGAGGCAAGAGAGCAGAACAAAGTTTTGAGCAGCTGAAGGTGCAATTTGGCCTGGCATGACCCTCCTTTCCTGAGATATAGGAGATGAGAGGAAAAACAAAACAAAAAACAATAAATAATGAATGTATTTTAAGTTGAATTTTAGAATGCACTCAAAGGCATTTTTTCTCAGAATTTATGACTCCACAATATGTGGTACAAGTTTTGAGTTTTTGGCATTTTAAACAATTTTTGCATTGCATTTGAATGGAGAATTGAGGGAGAAGGCAGCTTTTCCTTTCAATGTGTCTCAATTAAAATCCCTCCACTTCAGTGTGTCATGCACTCTGGAAGCAAATCTTCTGAATCCATAGACCCAAACCTTAACCCAGTTCAACCATCAGTCAAAATAAGATGGGTTTTTCTTTTAAGAGTGATAGGAATTATGGCTATGGCTGATTGAACAGATTGGCAAATCCTCTCCCCAAAAAGCAAATTATGCCAAACAAGTAGACCAAAAAAAAAAAAAACCAACATAAGCAATTTCAGTGTTCTAAAACCAACCAAAGGCAGACAACAATCTGTAAAGCATTCATGGTTTAAAAAGTTGTGGAGACTGCATGGGAACAATGGAGATCTATGGGGCATTCCGGGCATGTTCCCATCTTGTTCTCCATCCCACCCTCTCACCATGGTGGTTCTGCCAGGATGGGTCAGGCCATGAAGATGAGCAAATTCTATGCAACAAGCAAAAGGGAATTACTTTATTTGAAGTTACCAGTGATGCCCATGCCCAGTAACATTATTAGTGGATGTGACTTCCCAGAGGTAGGTGAATGGGGGAGGTCAAGTCATCATGTCCTTTAGCTTGATACTGCGTGGTTATGAGACAAGCAATTCCTAACTTAGACTGATCACATATGCACAAGAGACCAGACAGAGCCCATTCATTTCACACATTCCTGGTTCATTCTATGCTGCTAGGTTGTGCATAAGAGGCTTGAAGGACCTAGTAGTGCAGACTTGAAAATAACCTGAACCTTGGTCACGTTACTCACCTATTCACAGCACCCTGGCAGAAGTTGAAAGCAAAACGTCAGGACAATCATTGACTGACAACTAATCTTCTCAAACACATGGGTAACCACTAGGAAGTGTGGCTTAACAATCAAAGCAAGCATATTTATAAATGGAGCAGAATAAATAGAATAAATAACACACAAAGAAACAGGAAAAGGGGCCCAAATTCAGGGGGAAGAAAAAACCTGCAATAGAATTTGGGCCTGAGTAAAAGACAAAAGATCATATAAAAAGATAAATATAACATGGTATTGTTTGGGGTTTGTAATATATATAAATATAACATATATATTACTATAAAAGCAAATAGAAAGGGATAACTAATGAAATTATATTGAAACAAGATTTGATGACAACAAAAATTGAGTTAGTATTAATCTAAGGTGGCTTGTGATATATTAATATGTATATTAAAATCCTTAAAACAACCAAACCATTCAGAAAATTACTCCAAAAATTTATTTACAAATCAACGGAGAGTGGAAATGCTACCTTAAAAAAAATATTTACTTCGGACAAAAGAATTCAGTCAAGGAAGAACAGAGATTCAATAAATTACAGGAAATACTTAGAAAACAAATTACAAATGACAAAAATGTATCCAACCATATCAATAATTACATTGTGTAGGAATGATCTAAATAAACAACTCAATCAACAGGCATAGATGGTCAGACTTTATATGAAAAAAAGCAGATTACATCACTCGTGCTCCGAAACCCTTCAGTGGTCTCCTATGAGTCCCTATATGATCCACTGTTTCTCTGACCTTACTTCTATCAATATCCACCTTGATCACTGAATAAACCTGACCTTATAATTCCTCAAACTCAGAGAATACATTGCATTTTAAAGTAATTGTCCTTCCTGTTTACTTTTCTGAAATACTCTTCCCTCAGATAGTTAAATAACTCATTCCATCACTTCACTCCAGACAAATGACACCTTCTCAAAGGGACCATTACTGAGTCCTCTACACAGCAAACTGTCACTCTGTGTCCCCTTTGCTTACTGAATTCTTACTGCTGAATAACATATTTATAATATTTGCTTATAATGTGTGTCCCTTCTAGAATATAAGCAACAGAAAGGAAACCTTCTTATATCTTTATTGCACTGTTGTTTTCTCTAGGCCCCGTAATAGCACCAGGCACATAGTAGGCTCTCAATGATAAATAGTAACTCCTCAATGTATCTAGGTATCATTATAATTGAACAAGACTTAGGTGATTTGAAACAACACTGGTCAATAAAACAGTATTGTAAGCCATTTCCTATTCATAATCGAGTGAGTACATTAAAACTCTTAGATCTCTTAATGGTCACTTAAAAATCAAAACAAAAACCAAAAAAAAAAAAAAATGCACTTTCTATTCTCATTGGATAACATGTTCACAGATCATACAAACACTTCTACAAAAATTAAATGGAAAATAAATTCAATGCTTTTTATATAAATTCATTACTGTTTTATGACTCTCTATTTCTGTTTCAGTATGAAACATTATAATTTATCTCCCATAGGGAGCCTCATGGATATTTTAAGACCTCTTACCCATAATACGACTCTCACAAGAGAACAGGAATTTATCCCCACATGCAATTAATCTTGGCTTTCTGGGAATGCTGTACAGGCCCAGTCTTCCAATAGCTATTTATCTCCTTCCTTATAAATTGCTTTATAATATAGTTTAATGGTTTGCAACCTGAATTTTCTATATTTCATATTTACTTTGTAACTACAGTAAAACCTTTCCATAAAACTATTGGATTGGCCAAAAAGTTCATTTGGTTCTTTCCGTAAGATGGTTTTAGTAGTGCTTTGTTGATTTTAACTTCATTCAAAACAATTTTGTTAGACTGTATTGTAACAGTTTTCATATCAGTGTGTATTTTAAAAAACATATCAATATTGGTGAATTTTTGTGTAGCCACTTTAATATTGAAGGTGAAAGAAAATATGCATGTTTTGCTTTGTTATTTCAAGAAAGGTAAAAACATAACTGAAATGCAAAAAAAGGATTTGTGCACTGTACGGAGAATGTGCTGTGACTGATCGAATGTGTCAAAAGTGGTTTGTGAAGTTTCTTGCTGGAGATTTCTCACTGGAAGATGCTCCATGGTTGGGGAGACCAGTTGAAGTTGATAGCCATCAAATTGAGATAAAAAATGAAAATAATCAACATTATACCATACAGGAGATAGGCAACATTCTCAAAATATCCAAATCAATAAAGTTTTTGGTAGAAATGAAAAATGTGTCTTTCATTTTGTGGAAAAAACTAAACAAACTTTTTGGCCAACCCAATATAATTATGACCCAAAAATTCAGTCTGATAAACTGCTATGGGGACAAGAAACAAGCACCTGATTGGTAGAGATTCTAGTTTTGGCTATAGGACTTAAATCCTTCTAAGAGCCAGTTGACTTTCGGAGCCATTTAGTGAGGGTTGGTAAATTATATACCCACATGATAATTCTAGGTTCCATGGTAAGTGTCTCTCTCTCTCTCTCTCTCTCTCTCTCTCTCTCTCTCTCTCTCACTCACTTTCTCCTGTCCCCACTCCATTGGCTCAATCTGATAACTACAGCTTCTCACCTTTATATTCCTCAGTCAAAATTCACTCTCTTCCTCCCCTACAGCTACAGGAAACACCAAGCCCTCTAAGGGATCCCAAAGAAACCCTACAGAAGTCCTTTTCATTTAGAATTGAGGTTGGTGGCAGGAAGATATCCTCACCCCTCTGGTTAAGGGTGGGACTGAACACACAGCACACATGTTATTTTCTGCAAATAAAAAGACTTCACATATTTATTCTCTCTCTCTCTCTCTCTCTCTCTCTCATTCACATTGCTGAAAAACAAGGGGTCCAGGACTTAAAACTAAGTAAACCTGATTCCAAAAGATCCTGCCCTGCAAGATGCCTCCAAACACGAGCCCACGGTTTACAACCCCTCCTTCTCCATCGACACCATTGTGTCCCTCTGACCGCTTTAACTCCTCTAAAAAAGTGGTACTCTTGCCACTCTCAGACAGCTTCAGTCTGATAGCTGAAGGAGGATCTGATCCAGCTTTTATATATTAACTTTAAAGAACCCACTAACATTATGTATGTTCTCTTCCTTTTATGTTCTTTATCCAGGAAATTTCTTGGTGGGAACATCTATATGGCAACTGATCTTGCCACACAACACCTTGGAATATGACAACAGTGGAATTCCTTCTCGGACAGATGTTGTGTAATCAGCAGCTGTGTTAATATCAGAAATGTTCAAACCTGAGCATTTCTATATATCCTATGTTTTCAGTAAATAGATTTGGCTAAAGAGTAGCATAGTTTGTTCTGCTTTGCCTTTGATGTATATTTAATCATGAACTAGGAGGTTCCATGAGCCTGTAATTACTGATGGTTTGATAATTTTAATGGTTCCAACTTCATTTAATTATATTTTTTTAAAAGCAAAAGAATGGTCTAATGGTCTGTCTAATGTATGTAAGAAATTTTAACTGGGGGTCAGAAGACTAATAATAATGCCCAGACACCAACATAAAAGATTGTTGATAAGTATATACAATAGCACACCCTAAAACATAAAGGGATTTTAATGCTATTACATACACCTGTTCCTTGCTTCTAATGTACAAAAAAGCATTGGTTACATTCATCAAGAAAATATACATAATCCAAAAATATACAGTTGAAACAGCATTCTACTATATATATATATACATATGCCCTGGCTGGTTTGGCTCAGTGGATTGAGCGTCGGCCTGCGAGCTAAGTGTCGCTGGTTCGATCTTCCAGTCAGGGTACATCAGAGAAGGAAAACTCTGACTCCAAAAAACCTCCGCTGCCTTGCGGCATACCTCTTCAGGGGAAAGGCTAAGGGAGTAAACCCCGACAGAAAATCCGGAGCTGGAGTCCCTAAGGCGGTTTGACGTTGTAGTCAACACCGGCAACTCCTGCGGCGCACCTGAACCCAAGCTGTATTGACTCCGTCTTTCCCTTGGACCCTTCAGCTGCGAAGAGAGGGGGGGTCTGCTGCATGGGCAACAGCAGACCCTCCATATCACCCTGCCCAGGCTCTGTAGCTTCAGCTTCACTGGAGAGGACACTCCAGCGTCATCGCAAGATGTCGATTCAACACGGGAGGAGACGGATACCGTGTCACTCCCGAGTCGGACTGCACAGCCATTCTCGGCGGTGCAGATAGACTCTTAAGAAGCTACACCATCGTCTCTCGAGACGGACGGCTGCCGACGATATATACATATATATATATATATATATATATATATATATATGTATGTATATAATCAGTGTTTGGATTTCATTTTATGAAGTTAGCAGGATATCTTGGGATGGGGGGACTTTCCTTCTATTCTTTCTTTAATTTTATTGTATTTTTTCCATTACCATTTAGTCCCCTTTTAGTTCCCTCCTACCAGCAATCACCGCACTATGTCCATGTCCATAATTCTATTCTGATTCACTAAACTATTTGTAAACTACTCACTGCTTTGAATACACTCTTGAATACATTTATAATATATCAGAAAATAACAGGTTTTAAGAAAGCAAAAGATGCAGACAACTTCGCTGTATTTTACTTCTAATGGTGTTTGTCAATTTTATGTTGCATTTCCCCATATTTCACTTGATACATTCTATTCAAGTAATATACAATGAGATCAAGGCACAAGAACTCCAAGCATTAGGTCTATAATTGCCAGCCAGTGAATAGGTTTTCTTTCAGCATCGTTTAAATAACAGCTCCTGAAACTTAGTGTAACGAAAGGAGCCTGAAATACAAAGAATGTTCCTCTTCACATAAAACACACTTCCATACCCATTTCAGTAAAACCTGCATCTCTGAATTATTCCTTTGATAATTATTGAATATAATACAACCTCCAGTTACACAAAAGAGAAATTATATTAAGTATAGCTTAAGTCAATAAAAGATTCAATTAAAAACGGGCACAGGTGAAAATAGCCCGGGGTGGGTGAGGAGCAGGGGGAGCGATACAGAGTGGTCCTTTCTCATAGTGAAGAAATTAAAGGCAAACAGAAAATCATGTTATAAAAGAAAATCTAAGTAACCCATAAATAAATACCTAATTAAAGACAATTTAAAAAATTAAACATTTTCTTGCAATCTCATTATATTATTCAAATTTTCCAATGATTAATTCTGTACACTCTGAATGTGTCAGCACCATAGTCTTTGTCAGAAGTTATATTGGTAAATGACAGTCAGAGGGACAGTTAGCACCAACCTGGAGCTATACAAATTATGTACTTGACATGAACTATATATATGTTGATTTCAACCATAACATCATGGAAGAAATGTTATTATATAATCTATAGGTCTTTTAGAAAAAAACTTCCTTTTGGCTATGATCATAGTACTTACAAATATGAACTTATTGCTATCTTCACATACACTATATATTATAGATATATATATTATTTTTTATTTGATTTTTATTCCGATTTTTCCTATTAAGTGGTAAACTTTGAGGACCAAGAGAGTGAGTTATGAATCTGTTATATAGTGAGTGACATATAACTAAGGATAGAGTTGTCTTATTTTTAAATTAAAAAATGTTTTATAATCTATCCATCAGGCCAATTATGTATCTAATTTATTGTTTCTTTCTTCTAGAAGGTATTTCATAGTATAGGACCAATATATGTATCTAAAGTGTTTGTGTGTGTGTGTCTGTGTGTGTGTATGTGTATTCGGTTGGCCAAAAAGTCCATTTACTTTTTTTGTAAAATAAAAGACAAACTTTTCATTTTCACCAGTAACTATTAATTTGGATATTTTGAGTATGTCAGCCATCTTCTGCCATTGGCTTCTAGTGGGTAGAGGCCAAGGGTGCTAGTAACCATCTTCCAATGCATAAGATAGCCCCACAGAATTATTTGGCCAAAGTGTCAGTAGTACCCAGAAACTTCATAAACCACTTTAGATACATTTGATCAGTCACAGCACATTTTCCATACACTGCACAAATCTTTTATTTATTTTGTATTTTTTGCGTTTCAATTGTGTTTTTACCTTGTTTCAAAATAATAAAGCATAATACACTGAAAATGTTGCATGTTTTCTTCCATCTTAAATATTAAAATGGCTGCACAAAAATTTAACAATTTTGATGTTCTTTAAATGCCCATTGATATGACAGCTGTCACAATACAGTCTAACAAAATTGTTTTGAATGAAGTTAAAGACAACTATGTACTACTAGAGCCATTGTATGAAAAAAAAATTAACTTTTTGGCCAATCCAATATATGTATATACATATGTATATATGCATATATAATGTAAACAGAGAGATATCAAGATAAAAAGATAACATATTATATGTATACATTCATATATTATATCATATATGTCATATAGTTTATGTTCATAAAGAGAATCAGGAGAATGAGGAGCATAGAAAACTAATCAAATAAAATTTAAGAGAGTGCAAATTTTAAAAAATAGCAGATGAATTAAAATATTTTACTCATCTTAGATTCATGGGTACTTACTGCTTGACATAAACTTTTTAAAAGTGTTGCATCTCAAACAACTTCAAGAGAAATGAAATTACTGTGCCCTAAAAACTGTTGTGAGAGGGAATAAGAAGTAGCTCTTAGGTCAACAAAGACTTGATGTTATAGATGCAGTGGGACAGTTAGAATAAATTGTTTCATGAATTATGATAATGGAGGTAACAGAAGCTCTCCTATACATGTCTTTTTCTTTTATCATATAGTTGTAACTTTAACACTTAGGTCTTTAAATAAAGTGGATTCTATTTTTGTAAGTAGTAAAAGATGGTAAGGCAATTTTTCTAAAGTCACTTTATAAGAGTCAACTTTATGACACCATATGTGTAATACACTTTATATAAATAATATATATACATGCATGTGTGAAAAATTAAAAAAAAACTGAAATGATATAACATAAAATATTTGGTTAAATTAGCTTAAGTTGAGGTTCTTTCGCCTGAATGTGAAACAGCCTTGAACAACAGAGATGTGAATAAAATATTTCTAAGATGACACCATAATAAAATAAATTTCCTCTGTCATTGCCTCACCAGATCAATTAGAAAGAAGAAACTGGGAAAATAATTAAAAGTCTACAGAATAGCCAAGCTTGAGATAAAATAAAGCTCATAGAAGTTAGCACTTCTCATTTACAAAGAAGAAAACGGAGGCTAATTAGGGCTAAGTAACTTTCTCTAAAATTTCACTTAGTGAGGAGAGTCTCTGAGATTTACATTTCACCCCATCAGGCTACCCTTGCGCTCAGCTTTCATCCACTAAACCGGGGCCAGCAGCCTTGGTCGCTGAAGGGCCAGCTAGAAGCATTTTAAGCTTCGCAGCCCACATTGTCCTGTTGCAGTTGCACCACTCATTATAGAGCAAAAGGAGCCAGAGACAACGTGTAAACAAATAAGTGTGGAAGTATTTCAATAAAATGTTATTCATGGACACAATTTTAATTTCATAAAATTTTCATATCATGAAATATTATTTCCTCCCAATGTTTTTTTCAGCTATTTGAGATGTAACATGTATCATTTGCTTACATGCTGAACAAAAAAAAAAAAAAGTGGCAGACTGGATTTGGCTTGTGGGCTATAATTTCTCAACCTTTGCACTACACTTTATTAAACAACTCAGAAAGGGATTGAAATTTGGGTGACAGGGGTGAAGTGCTGCAGTGGGGTCATTTTACCTTAAGAATGTAGATGGAAGTTATCTAAAAATTTACAGCTTAATAAATGCTTCTTTTACTGAAACCTTTCTGTTTCATAGGTAAGCACTGTCAGCGAAAAACCGAAAGACAGGCAACGGTGTTTACACTTAGGCCTGATGCCCCTGCAAAGATTTACAAACTGGGAAGTTTCAGTTGTTGTATTCTGGGGCTTCCATGAGTTATTACCTAATTATTAGAATTTTGTCATGTAATTGCAACTTTTATTTCACTGTGTTTTAATGTATGTGGCATATTTACAATCTGGAGTTTGTGGCGAATTTACCACTCTTCCAACTTTCAATGAATTGCTGATTCAAATTCTGGCCCTTAGGTCTCTTTGCATAGATAATGATACTGGATGAAAAGTAACTCCCAGATTGATATTTTCACACAAAGAAAAGCTAGAAAGAAAGAAAGAAAAAAACATGGACTGTGGAAATACACCTCCTCCGGAGTATAGAAACTTTCCAATAGAAAATATAACCTGTGAATGTAGAGGTCAATTGTTTCTAACTTAGGGCCCCCAAAGGAAATATAAGAAAAATATTGAAAAGACATTAATCTAAGAAATAATTACCATGGTGTCAGGAGAATTAAGAGAACACCCAAGGCATGATTAGCAAAAGCAAGAAGCTGTTCCTAGGCTGGGGACTGAAGGGACAAGTGGTTAAATAGTTTCCAGAATTCAGTGATGCCAGAGGCTCTGGAGGAAAGTCATGGTCAAGGAGCTCCAGTCATGGAGGGACACAGATACACCTGGAGATTCAGTCTTCCAGCAAAGCTATTGCAATCTGAGATTTAGCTGTTCTTAAGCATTTAACAAAATGACTATAGACAAGACCTTTGCTTGTAAAATATCGGCAGATGTTGCCCTTTCAGGTATCTGAAAATATCTTAACCAAATAGTTTATTAATTTGACTAAAGTACATTTCAACATATTGTGAAAAAGACATATTGTTTGCTATTTTCTGAATTAAAGTACATACTGAACTTGTTATATTATAAAATACTAACTTCTCCTCTAACCTTCAGCAACCAAATTCTCTGCTACTTATATCATGTATTTATAACCAAGGTTAATATATTAATTG